>NC_091178.1:18310293-18610293 GCF_040958095.1 Procambarus clarkii
ACCAGACACCACCACCAGACACCACTACCAGACACCACCACCAGACACCACCACCAGACTCCATCACCAGACACCACCACCAGACACCACCACCAGACACCATCACCAGACACCACCACCAGATACCACCACCAGACACCATCACCAGACACCACCACCAGACACCACCACCAGACACCACCACCAGACACCACCACCAGACACCATCACCAGACACCATCACCAGACACCACCACCAGACACCACACCAGACACCATCACCAGACACCATCACCAGACACCATCACCAGACACCACCACCAGACACCATCACCAGACACCACCACCAGACACCACCACCAGACACCACCACCAGACACCACCACCAGACACCACCACCAGACACCACCACCAAACACCACCACCAGACACCACCACCAGACACCACCACCAGACACCTACACCAGACACCACCACCAGACACCACCACCAGACACCACCACCAGACACCATCACCAGACACCACCACCAGACACCACCACCAGACACCACCACCAGACACCACCACCAGACACCATCACCAGACACCACCACCAGACACCACCACCAGACACCACCACCAGACAACCATCACCAGACACCACCACCAGACACCATCACCAGACTCCACCACCAGACACCATCACCAGACACCATCACCAGACACCATCACCAGACACCACCACCAGACACCACCACCAGACACCATCACCAGACACCACCACCAGACACCACCACCAGACACCACCACCAGACACCACCACCAGACACCACCACCAGACACCATCACCAGACACCACCACCAGACACCACCACCAGACACCATCACCAGACACCACCACCAGACACCACCACCAGACACCACCACCAGACACCACCACCAGACACCACTACCAGACACCACCACCAGACACCATCACCAGACACCACCACCAGACACCACCACCAGACACCATCACCAGACACCACCACCAGACACCATCACCAGACACCATCACCAGACACCATCACCAGACACCACCACCAGACACCATCACCAGACACCATCACCAGACACCATCACCAGACACCACCACCAGACACCATCACCAGACACCACCACCAGACACCACCACCAGACACCATCACCAGACACCATCACCAGACACCACCACCAGACACCACCACCAGACACCATCACCAGACACCATCACCAGACACCACCACCAGACACCACCACCAGACACCACCACCAGACACCACCACCAGACACCACCACCAGACACCACCACCAGACACCATCACCAGACACCATCACCAGACACCACCACCAGACACCACCACCAGACACCACCACCAGACACCATCACCAGACACCACCACCAGACACCACCACCAGACACCACCACCAGACACCACCACCAGACACCATCACCAGACACCATCACCAGACACCACCACCAGACACCACCACCAGACACCACCACCAGACACCACCACCACCACCAGACACCACCACCAGACACCACCACCACCACCAAACACCACCACCAGACACCACCACCAGACACCACCACCAGACACCATCACCAGACACCACCACCACCACCAAACCCCACCACCACCACCAAACACCACCACCAGACACCACCACCAGACACCACCACCAGACACCACCACCACCACCAAACACCACCACCAGACACCACCACCAGACACCACCACCAGACACCACCACCAGACACCACCACCACCACCAGACACCACCACCAGACACCACCACCAGACACCATCACCAGACACCACCACCAGACACCACCACCAGACACCATCACCAGACACCACCACCAGACACCACCACCACCACCAGACACCACCACCAGACACCACCACCACCAGACACCATCACCAGACACCACCACCAGACACCATCACCAGACACCACCACCAGACACCATCACCAGACACCACCACCAGACACCATCACCAGACACCACCACCAGACACCATCACCAGACACCATCACCAGACACCATCACCAGACACCACCACCACCAGACACCACCACCAGACACCACCACCAGACACCACCACCATCACCAGACATCACCACCAGACACCATCACCAGACACCATCACCAGACACCACCACCACCAGACACCACCACCAGACACCACCACCACCAGACACCACCACCAGACACCACCCCCACCACCAGACACCACTACCAGACACCACCACCAGACACCATCACCAGACTCCATCACCAGACACCATCACCAGACACCATCACCAGACACCATCACCAGACTCCATCACCAGACACCATCACCAGACACCACCACCAGACACCACTACCAGACACCACCACCAGACACCACCACCAGACTCCATCACCAGACACCACCACCAGACACCACCACCAGACACCACCACCAGACACCATCACCAGACACCACCACCAGACACCATCACCAGACACCACCACCACCACCAAACACCACCACCAGACACCACCACCAGACACCACCACCAGACACCACCACCAGACACCACCACCAGACACCATCACCAGACTCCATCACCAGACACCATCACCAGACTCCATCACCAGACACCACCACCAGACACCATCACCAGACACCACCACCAGACACCACTACCAGACACCACCACCAGACACCACCTCCAGACTCCATCACCAGACACCACCACCAGACACCACCACCAGACACCATCACCAGACACCACCACCAGACACCACCACCAGACACCATCACCAGACACCACCACCAGACACCACCACCAGACACCACCACCAGACACCACCACCAGACACCACCACCAGACACCATCACCAGACACCATCACCAGACACCACCACCAGACACCACCACCAGACACCATCACCAGACACCATCACCAGACACCGCCACCAGACACCATCACCAGACACCACCACCAGATACCACCACCAGACACCACCACCAGACACCACCACCAGACACCACCACCAAACACCACCACCAAACACCACCACCACCACCAAACACCACCACCAGACACCACCACCAGACACCACCACCAGACACCATCACCAGACACCACCACCAGACACCACCACCAGACACCACCACCAGACACCATCACCAGACACCACCACCAGACACCACCACCAGACACCACCACCAGACACCACCACCAGACACCATCACCAGACACCACCACCAGACACCACCACCAGACACCACCACCAGACACCATCACCAGACACCACCACCAGACACCATCACCAGACTCCACCACCAGACACCATCACCAGACACCATCACCAGACACCATCACCAGACACCACCACCAGACACCACCACCAGACACCATCACCAGACACCACCACCAGACACCACCACCAGACACCACCACCAGACACCATCACCAGACACCACCACCAGACACCACCACCAGACACCACCACCAGACACCACCACCACCAGACACCACCACCAGACACCACCACCAGACACCACCACCAGACACCACCACCAGACACAACCACCAGACACCATCACCAGACACCACCACCAGACACCACCACCAGACACCACCACCAGACACCACCACCAGACACCACCACCAGACACCACCACCAGACACCATCACCAGACTCCATCACTAGACACCATCACCAGACTCCATCACCAGACACCACCACCAGACACTACCACCAGACACCACCACCAGACACCATCACCAGACTCCATCACCAGACACCACCACCAGACACCACCACCAGACACCACCACCAGACACCATCACCAGACACCACCACCAGACACCACCACCAGACACCACCACCACCAGACACCACCACCAGACACCACCACCACCACCAGACACCACTACCAGACACCACCACCAGACACCATCACCAGACACCATCACCAGACTCCATCACCTGACACCATCACCAGACACCACCACCAGACACCACCACCAGACTCCATCACCAGACACCACCACCAGACACCACCACCAGACACCACCCCCACCACCAGACACCACTACCAGACACCACCACCAGACACCATCACCAGACTCCATCACCAGACACCATCACCAGACACCATCACCAGACACCATCACCAGACTCCATCACCAGACACCATCACCAGACACCACCACCAGACACCACTACCAGACACCACCACCAGACTCCATCACCAGACACCACCACCAGACACCACCACCAGACACCACCACCAGACACCATCACCAGACACCACCACCAGACACCATCACCAGACACCACCACCACCACCAAACACCACCACCAGACACCACCACCAGACACCACCACCAGACACCACCACCAGACACCACCACCAGACACCATCACCAGACTCCATCACCAGACACCATCACCAGACTCCATCACCAGACACCACCACCAGACACCATCACCAGACACCACCACCAGACACCACTACCAGACACCACCACCAGACACCACCACCAGACTCCATCACCAGACACCACCACCAGACACCACCACCAGACACCATCACCAGACACCACCACCAGATACCACCACCAGACACCATCACCAGACACCACCACCAGACACCACCACCAGACACCACCACCAGACACCACCACCAGACACCATCACCAGACACCATCACCAGACACCACCACCAGACACCACCACCAGACACCATCACCAGACACCATCACCAGACACCATCACCAGACACCACCACCAGACACCATCACCAGACACCACCACCAGACACCACCACCAGACACCACCACCAGACACCACCACCAGACACCACCACCAGACACCACCACCAAACACCACCACCAGACACCACCACCAGACACCACCACCAGACACCATCACCAGACACCACCACCAGACACCACCACCAGACACCACCACCAGACACCATCACCAGACACCACCACCAGACACCACCACCAGACACCACCACCAGACACCACCACCAGACACCATCACCAGACACCACCACCAGACACCACCACCAGACACCACCACCAGACACCATCACCAGACACCACCACCAGACACCATCACCAGACTCCACCACCAGACACCATCACCAGACACCATCACCAGACACCATCACCAGACACCACCACCAGACACCACCACCAGACACCATCACCAGACACCACCACCAGACACCACCACCAGACACCACCACCAGACACCACCACCAGACACCACCACCAGACACCATCACCAGACACCACCACCAGACACCACCACCAGACACCATCACCAGACACCACCACCAGACACCACCACCAGACACCACCACCAGACACCACCACCAGACACCACTACCAGACACCACCACCAGACACCATCACCAGACACCACCACCAGACACCACCACCAGACACCATCACCAGACACCACCACCAGACACCATCACCAGACACCATCACCAGACACCATCACCAGACACCACCACCAGACACCATCACCAGACACCATCACCAGACACCATCACCAGACACCACCACCAGACACCATCACCAGACACCACCACCAGACACCACCACCAGACACCATCACCAGACACCATCACCAGACACCACCACCAGACACCACCACCAGACACCATCACCAGACACCATCACCAGACACCACCACCAGACACCACCACCAGACACCACCACCAGACACCACCACCAGACACCACCACCAGACACCACCACCAGACACCATCACCAGACACCATCACCAGACACCACCACCAGACACCACCACCAGACACCACCACCAGACACCATCACCAGACACCACCACCAGACACCACCACCAGACACCACCACCAGACACCACCACCAGACACCATCACCAGACACCATCACCAGACACCACCACCAGACACCACCACCAGACACCACCACCAGACACCACCACCACCACCAGACACCACCACCAGACACCACCACCACCACCAAACACCACCACCAGACACCACCACCAGACACCACCACCAGACACCATCACCAGACACCACCACCACCACCAAACCCCACCACCACCACCAAACACCACCACCAGACACCACCACCAGACACCACCACCAGACACCACCACCACCACCAAACACCACCACCAGACACCACCACCAGACACCACCACCAGACACCACCACCAGACACCACCACCACCACCAGACACCACCACCAGACACCACCACCAGACACCATCACCAGACACCACCACCAGACACCACCACCAGACACCATCACCAGACACCACCACCAGACACCACCACCACCACCAGACACCACCACCAGACACCACCACCACCAGACACCATCACCAGACACCACCACCAGACACCATCACCAGACACCACCACCAGACACCATCACCAGACACCACCACCAGACACCATCACCAGACACCACCACCAGACACCATCACCAGACACCATCACCAGACACCATCACCAGACACCACCACCACCAGACACCACCACCAGACACCACCACCAGACACCACCACCATCACCAGACATCACCACCAGACACCATCACCAGACACCATCACCAGACACCACCACCACCAGACACCACCACCAGACACCACCACCACCAGACACCACCACCAGACACCACCACCAGACACCACCACCAGACACCACCACCAGACACCACCACCACCACCAAACACCACAACCAGACACCACCACCAGACACCACCACCAGACACCACCACCACCACCAGACACCACTACCAGACACCATCACCAGACTCCATCACCAGACACCACCACCAGACACCATCACCAGACACCACCACCAGACACCACCACCAGACACCACCACCAGACACCACCACCAGACACCACCACCAGACACCATCACCAGACACCACCACCACCACCAAACCCCACCACCACCACCAAACCCCACCACCACCACCAAACACCACCACCAGACACCACCACCAGACACCACCACCAGACACCATCACCAGACACCACCACCAGACACCACCACCAGACACCATCACCAGACACCACCACCAGACACCACCACCACCACCAGACACCACCACCAGACACCACCACCACCAGACACCATCACCAGACACCACCACCAGACACCATCACCAGACACCACCACCAGACACCATCACCAGACACCACCACCAGACACCATCACCAGACACCACCACCAGACACCATCACCAGACACCATCACCAGACACCATCACCAGACACCACCACCACCAGACACCACCACCAGACACCACCACCAGACACCACCACCATCACCAGACATCACCACCAGACACCATCACCAGACACCATCACCAGACACCACCACCACCAGACACCACCACCAGACACCACCACCACCAGACACCACCACCAGACACCACCACCAGACACCACCACCAGACACCATCACCAGACACCACCACCACCACCAAACACCACAACCAGACACCACCACCAGACACCACCACCAGACACCACCACCACCACCAGACACCACTACCAGACACCATCACCAGACTCCATCACCAGACACCACCACCAGACACCATCACCAGACACCACCACCAGACACCACCACCAGACACCACCACCAGACACCACCACCAGACACCACCACCAGACACCATCACCAGACACCACCACCACCACCAAACCCCACCACCACCACCAAACACCACCACCAGACACCACCACCAGACACCACCACCAGACACCACCACCACCACCAAACACCACCACCAGACACCACCACCAGACACCACCACCAGACACCACCACCAGACACCACCACCACCACCAGACACCACCACCAGACACCACCACCAGACACCATCACCAGACACCACCACCAGACACCACCACCAGACACCATCACCAGACACCACCACCAGACACCACCACCACCACCAGACACCACCACCAGACACCACCACCACCAGACACCATCACCAGACACCACCACCAGACACCATCACCAGACACCACCACCAGACACCATCACCAGACACCACCACCAGACACCATCACCAGACACCACCACCAGACACCATCACCAGACACCATCACCAGACACCATCACCAGACACCACCACCACCAGACACCACCACCAGACACCACCACCAGACACCACCACCATCACCAGACATCACCACCAGACACCATCACCAGACACCATCACCAGACACCACCACCACCAGACACCACCACCAGACACCACCACCACCAGACACCACCACCAGACACCACCACCAGACACCACCACCAGACACCATCACCAGACACCACCACCACCACCAAACACCACAACCAGACACCACCACCAGACACCACCACCAGACACCACCACCACCACCAGACACCACTACCAGACACCATCACCAGACTCCATCACCAGACACCACCACCAGACACCATCACCAGACACCACCACCAGACACCACCACCAGACACCACCACCAGACACCACCACCAGACACCACCACCAGACACCACCACCAGACACCACCACCACCACCAGGAACCTCTACAAGTCACCACCATCCACACCCCAACACCCAGCAATCAGTCCAGTAGTACATCTTGGGTCACCGTAACTATACCTCCCTCGGCCACCTGTGATCAAGCTGGGCACTGAAAGTTGAACGTCTCGTTACTCCGCTTATAGCCCCCGAAGATGAATATTCCATCACACCCAGAGCAAGACGTCGCCACATATTCCATCACACCCAGAGCAAGACGTCGCAACATATTCCATCACACCCGGAGCAAGACGTCGCCACATATTCCATCACACCCAGAGCAAGACGTCGCAACATATTCCATCACACCCGGAGCAAGACGTCGCCACATATTCCATCACACCCAGAGCAAGACGTCGCCACATATTCCATCACACCCAGAGCAAGACGTCGCCACATATTCCGTCACACCCAGAGCAAGACGTCGCCACATATTCCATCACACCCAGAGCAAGACGTCGTCACATCATATAAACCACACAAATATCGCCACCATCTGAAGTCTTGGAGCCCTTAAGCATAATTAATGGTTCAGCTCGTTCTTATACTCTCCTGACCGGACCCTTAAATAATGATATTTTAGCATTTATCAAATTTATAAATAGCCTTTCTCTCTATTGATTAGTTCGTTGTTAGCTAATACGAAAACGTTAACCGGACGAGGCAGTTGCGTGGTATATTGTATGTTGGGCCAAATCACAGTTGGGAGATTGTGTTTTGGAGACGTATTGTAGAGGGGGACATCTTGTCACAACTGCTGATCCTGAGACGCTGGTGCTCCTTAT
Source organism: Procambarus clarkii (assembly GCF_040958095.1). Classification (NCBI taxonomy): domain Eukaryota; kingdom Metazoa; phylum Arthropoda; class Malacostraca; order Decapoda; family Cambaridae; genus Procambarus; species Procambarus clarkii. The sequence continues at coordinate 18,319,647 of NC_091178.1, forward strand.
CAGCTTATATCTGACGACTAGCGGGCCTCATCGATCAGAATAACTGGTCGGTTGGAGCATTGTGATTCTCGTTCAACCTCGATGGTACTGGTCCTCGATGGTACTGGTCCTCGATGGTACTGGTCCTCGATGGTACTGGTCCTGGATGGTACTGGCCCTCGCTTTTACAGGATAGATTCTAGTACAGAACCCTGTGGGGACTCCGCTGGTGACATCTCGCCACTATGAGGTCTCCCTCTCTCACATTAACTTGCTGTTTTCTGTTGCTTAGGTACTCTTCTGAGCATCTTACCTGCTACTCTTGCCTGTTTCTCCAACTGACGCACCAGACTCTTATGGAGCACTGTGTTAAAGGCTTTCTGACAGTCCAAGAAAATGCACTTTTAACCTCCCGTCTCATTCTTCCTTAAAGTTCGTCACATGGTCAGAAAATTCTCTTAAGTCTGTGAGGCACGATTAGTTATTCCTGGCCCCTTGTTGCTGGGGTGTTACGAAGTCTCTTTTCTCCAGATGTGCTACTAGATTTTGTCTTGTGTTTGTATACATGTGTGTGTGTGTGTGTGTTTGTACGTATGTGCGTTTTTTGTTTGAAAACAATATGTGTATGTATTAGTATGCATATGTATGTATGTGTGTGTGTGTGACCACGGAGGAAACAGGAATTTCCTTAAGTACTTTCGTATATTAATACATCTTCAGAAGGAAGATGCTCCCTACCAGGTTTTTTGTTGTTGTTTTTATTTACCACATCATCAGTTTTGGCACAAAGAATTGTCCCATATCCTCGTTTGTCCCCTCTCTCTCTCTCTCTCTCTCTCTCTCTCTCTCTCTCTCTCTCTCTCTCTCTCTCTCTCTCTCTCTCTCTCTCTCTCTCTCTCTCTCTCTCTCTCTCTCTCTCTCTCTCTCTCTCTCTCTCTCTCTCTCTCTCTCTCTCTCTCTCTCTCTCTCTCTCTCTCTCTCTCTCTCTCTCTCTCTCTCTCTCTCTCTCTCTCTCTCACTCTCTCTCTCTCTCTCTCTCTCTCTCTCTCTCTCTCTCTCTCTCTCTCTCTCTCTCTCTCTCTCTCTCTCTCTCTCTCTCTCTCTCTCTCTCTCTCTCTCTCTCTCTCTCTCTCTCTCTCTCTCTCTCTCTCTCTCTCTCTCCTGCTATTAAGATGCTGATCTCTGGTAGCATGATTGAATATCTTAAATAATCAGCTCGTTAACGTAAGGTTACGTGTCACAGGTAAGAGACATTAAATATTCCTCCGCTCAGCTGGGATCTTTATCTGTCTTGTCTTACGAAGGCCACGGAGGAAGGTGGTCTTTCTAGCAAGGGCACGGAGGAAGGTGGTCTTTCTAGCAAGGGCACGAAGGAGCGTGGTCGTCTTAGCAAATCCTCGGAAGACGGCCATCTTAACAAGGCCGTGGAGAAGAGTAATCGCTTTACAAAAGTTAGGGAATGAGTCGTCATTCTATTAAAGTTAAATATGAGGTAGTCGTCTTAATAATGTTGGTGAGTAATTAACACATCTTAGTTTACATTTTGTAAACAAATTGGTCGTTCACTTGGCAAGTTTAAGAAGTCTTGAGATGATCTGGGGTCAGAGTCTTGCAAGGTCCCTTTGGTTGTCTCAAGAAACCAAAGGACCTATGAGTCAATCTTAGGTTAAATTGTATCCTAGCAGAATATTGGTCGCTTTGCTAGGGGTCAGCGAGCTATGTCTTCGTTTTAACAAGGGTCGGGAAGTTGGCTAGTTGATGAAACAATATTAGGAAGTGAAGTCGTTTGTTTGAAGTCAGGGAGTGAGATGATCATCATCTTATCCAAAGCTAGGAAGTGAAGCAGTCGTCTAATCCAAGGATTCGGAAGAGAGGTGGTCGTCTTATCCAAGGCCTGGGAAGAGAGGTGGTCGTCTTATCCAAGGCCTAGGAAGAGAGGTGGTCGTCTTATCCAAAGCCTGAGAAGAGAGGTGGTCGTCTTATCCAAGGCCTGGGAAGAGAGGTGGTCGTCTTATCCAAGGCTATGAACACTTACGAACCTGAACATCTTTTCTCAATCTTTGGCGGTTTGTTTCCGATTATTAAACAGTTAATGAACTCCGAAGCACCAGGAGGCTGTTTATAACAAGAACAACAGTTGAATGGGAAATTTTCATGCTTGTAAACTGTTTAATAAATGTAACCAAAGCCGTCAAAGATTGAGGAAAGATGTACACGTTCGTAAGTGCTTTCGTGAATCTGGCCCCTGGGATGTATCTTAGTGTATCAATAAGGCTGCTTGAATTTGAACTTGAAGGAGGATCTGGTACTATTGCATATGTAACACCCAGTATATAAACAATAGAACATCTAAAGTATTTAAAGTATCTAAAGTATATTGGTCAGTATAACTGATCAATATCAGGATAGCCTTGAGTTCTCATCAAAGACCTAATCTGTCGCATTTTTTTAATGGCTCAGTCGTTTCCTTAAACTTTATTTGACGACATTAATTATATGGTTGGTTACACCATAGAGTTGGTCACATTATATGGTTGGTCACATTATACAGTTGGTCACATTATACAGTTGGTCACATTATACGGTAGATCAGACCATACAGATAGTCTGACCTCCATGTATAGGTCCACACAATATTTTCCAAGTTGCTCCTCAGTCCCTCAAATTCAAGATCATAGAAATATCGTATTCTGAGATCTGTCTCTCCCTTTTCTGCGCTATTTTAAAGCTAATTTCGTTGTAATCAGCGATCACAACGAAATTAGCTCCAAATGTAAAAATATCTCAAACAACAACGAAATTTTGAAGTCGGACAAAATTTTGATTTTATTTAATAATGTCTCTTAACAAGCCTGGCCTGTTGCCAGCGGAACTTAGCCATCTATCCTAACCTAACCTATCCAAGGAGGCATGGATCGACGACCGGGCCGCGGGGATACTAAGCCCCGAAATCATCTCAAGGTAACCTCTAGGTAACCTATCCTAACTATGCAAAGTGTTTTAGTACATTATAATAATTATTTTGATTTTAAAAAATACTAATTTTTAAAACGCAGTAGATTAAAAATTGACGAATGCGTCTATGGGGTTGACTGCTGGCTAGATGGGTCACCACACATGAAGGTAGGTTGATCGGCCTGTTGATCTAGGGCGATTAACCCCGGGTAGGTTGATCGCCCGGTTGATCTAGGGCGATTAACCCGGGTAGGTTGATCGCCCAGTTGATCTAGGGCGATTAACCCCGGGTAGGTTGATCGCCCTGTTGATCTAGGGCGATTAACCCCGGGTAGGTTGATCGCCCGGTTGATCTAGGGTGATTAACCCGGGTAGGTTGATCTAGGGCGATTAACCCCGGGTAGGTTGATCGCCCAGTTGATCTAGGGCGATCAACCCGGACGGGTTGATCGCCCTAGATTACCAAGTATTTGAGCGTTACCAAATACTTGATAATCTAGCATGGAATCTAAGCATTTGGCAGTCATGCCCGAAGCTCCGCCAGACGCCCGCTGACAATTTCATTGCACGGTGTAGTCACAATTAACAACATGCGAAACTGTACCATAATATACTTAAAAAAAAGGTTGTATAGATAGGTTAGGTGTTTAGGTTTTGATAGCAACTATTTGCAGTTGGTGAATTGCAGTTTGATTGCTACGAATCAAATATAGAAATTGAGCGAAATACAGCGAGAAAAATTCACACATCTGATGTGCCAAGTCGTTGAAATGCTTTACATTTATAAACTTTGAATGATGAGGGTGGATTAAAGTACATTTAGCCAATGTTTACAAAGATTGATTGAATTATTTCATTTAAAGTTCGTGGAGGAAGCGTTCAGTGAAGTGAAACTTAGTTAGATCACCACCTTGCTTCGAATAGGTTAACGAGCAGTTTCATTTGAGACTCGCATTGAAGATTGGGTAAACCCTCCACTCTGGCGAGTCCGGTCAGTAAACTGCTTGATATGGTTCAGTGAGGACGTGTCGTCGTGAGAGGGAAAGAAAATACTTTCGGTGTAAAAACTAAAAACACGAGAATTTAAAATCATGTACTCGGTGGCAGAGAGTTAGAGGAACTGGAAGTGTTTAATGGTGACAATAGTTGGAGAGTTAAACAGTTTTTCACAGGAATATTGTGTTGGTGTTGTAGATATCGTGGGCAGTTGGATTGGTCGTTCCTTGTCTTACGTGTTTTAACTGTGTTTAGCACGGGTAGTTGAATTGTTCGTACCTCGACTTGTGTGTTTTAACAGTGCATTAAGTGAAGAATAACTACCAAAAAGTGTGTGGATATTGGGCAACAGGCTCGCTACGGGAACAAGTGTTATAAGACTTCAGAATAGACAGTGCTAAAAGTGCTACACCTACATACACAACTGTCAAATGCCCACAGAGCGTCGGCAAGTTTCAGGAACAATAACAACCAAAAAGTGTGCGTGGATATTGAGAAACAGGCTCACTACAGGAACGACAAGTGTCCGCTGCTATAAGGCCTCAATATAGACAATGCTAAAAGTGCTACACCTACACACACACCCCGTCAAATACCCACAGAGCGTCGGCAAGTTGCAGGATCACTTCAACACATCCTGCAAGACTTGACACCCATGGCTGTACTGTTATTGTACGTGATAAAGCGTTACCTCGTGACAGTTCAGTGTTAAGACATAGTTCTAAACTTGTGTTAGGAAAAATACGAAATTTTTGAGTGCCAATTCTCCTTCGACCGTTTCTCGTCTCTTGGCTCAGTCTGGCCTCACTGGCCGAGGATCCCTTGTGGCGACATCCTTCAGGTTATGGTAAGTAATAACTCGAGTCTCGAGTGACACTTTCATCTCCGCTGAGCCTGTGTGTGTGTGTGTTAACTAATCGTGTTGATAATTCGTGTAATTATGCTTGCAGGGGGTTGAGCTCCGGCTCTCTGGTCCCACTCTTCTCTGCCAATAAACTGGTGGACATTTTTTTGAGCTCATTGGTCTCTATTGTATCTACAATTGATACTGCATGTATACTGTATACTTTGATACTGTCACTCATCCCCCTCTCACCTGTCGCTCACCCTCCCCCTCGTCCTCTCGCTCACCCCCCCTCCTCCTCTCGCTCACCCCCCCCTCCTCTCGCTCACCCCCCCCCCTCCTCTCGCTCACCCCCCCCTCCTCTCGCTCACCCCCCCCCCCTCCTCTCGCTCACCCCCCCCCCTCCTCTCGCTCACCCCCCCTCCTCTCGCTCACCCCCCCCTCCTCTGGCTCACCCCCCCCTCCTCTCGCTCACCCCCCACTCCTCTCGCTCACCCCCCCCCTCCTCTCGCTCACCCCCCCCCTCCTCTCGCTCACCCCCCCCTCCTCTCGCTCACCCCCCTCCTCTCGCTCACCCCCCCCTCCTCTCGCTCACCCCCCCCTCCTCTCGCTAACCCCCCCCTCCTCTCGCTCACCCCCCCTCCTCTCGCTCACCCCCCTCCTCTCGCTCACCCCCCTCCTCTCGCTCACCCCCCCCTCCTCTCGCTCACCCCCCTCCTCTCGCTCACCCCCTCCTCCTCTCGCTCACCCCCCCCTCCTCTCGCTCACCCCCCCCTCCTCTCGCTCACCCCCCCTCCTCTCGCTCACCCCCCTCCTCTCGCTCACCCCCCTCCTCTCCCTCACCCCCCTCCTCTCCCTCACCCCCCTCCTCTCCCTCACCCCCCTCCTCTCCCTCACCCCCCCCCTCCTCTCCCTCTCCACCCCCCTCCTCTCCCTCACCTCCCCTCCTCTCCCTCACCTCCCCTCCTCTCCCTCACCTCCCCTCCTCTCCCTCACCTCCCCTCCTCTCCCTCACCTCCCCTCTCGCTGACCCTCCCCCCCTCTCGCTGACCCTCCCCCCCTCTCGCTGACCCTCCCCCCCTCTCGCTGACCCTCCCCCCCTCTCGCTGACCCTCCCCCCCTCTCGCTGACCCTCCGCCCCTCTCGCTGACCCTCCGCCCCTCTCGCTGACCCTCCGCCCCTCTCGCTGACCCTCCCCCCCTCTCGCTGACCCTCCCCCCCTCTCGCTGACCCTCCCCCCCTCTCGCTGACCCTCCCCCCCTCTCGCTGACCCTCCCCCCCTCTCGCTGACCCTCCCCCCCTCTCGCTGACCCTCCCCCCCTCTCGCTGACCCTCCCCCCCTCTCGCTGACCCTCCCCCCCTCTCGCTGACCCTCCCCCCCTCTCGCTGACCCTCCCCCCCTCTCGCTGACCCTCCCCCCCTCTCGCTGACCCTCCCCCCCTCTCGCTGACCCTCCCCCCCTCTCGCTGACCCTCCCCCCCTCTCGCTGACCCTCCCCCCTCTCGCTGACCCTCCCCCCTCTCGCTGACCCTCCCCCCTCTCGCTGACCCTCCCCCCCTCTCGCTGACCCTCCCCCCCTCTCGCTGACCCTCCCCCCCTCTCGCTGACCCTCCCCCCCTCTCGCTGACCCTCCCCCCCTCTCGCTGACCCTCCCCCCCTCTCGCTGACCCTCCCCCCCTCTCGCTGACCCTCCCCCCCTCTCGCTGACCCTCCCCCCTCTCGCTGACCCTCCCCCCCTCTCGCTGACCCTCCCCCCCTCTCGCTGACCCTCCCCCCCTCTCGCTGACCCTCCCCCCCTCTCGCTGACCCTCCCCCCCTCTCGCTGACCCTCCCCCCCTCTCGCTGACCCTCCCCCCCTCTCGCTGACCCTCCCCCCCTCTCGCTGACCCTCCCCCCTTCTCGCTGACCCTCCCCCCCTCTCGCTGACCCTCCCCCCCTCTCGCTGACCCTCCCCCCCTCTCGCTGACCCTCCCCCCCTCTCGCTGACCCTCCCCCCCCTCTCGCTGACCCTCCCCCCCCTCTCGCTGACCCTCCCCCCCCTCTCGCTGACCCTCCCCCCCCTCTCGCTGACCCTCCCCCCCCCTCTCGCTGACCCTCCCCCCCCCTCTCGCCGACCCTCCCCCCCCTCTCGCCGACCCTCCCCCCCTCTCGCCGACCCTCCCCCCTCTCGCTGACCCTCCCCCCCTCTCGCTGACCCTCCCCCCCCCCTCTCGCTGACCCTCCCCCCCTCTCGCTGACCCTCCCCCCCCTCTCGCTGACCCTCCCCCCCCTCTCGCTGACCCTCCCCCCCCCTCTCGCTGACCCTCCCCCCCCCTCTCGCTGACCCTCCCCCCCCCTCTCGCTGACCCTTCCCCCCCTCTCGCTGACCCTCCCCCCCCTCTCGCTGACCCTCCCCCCCCCCTCTCGCTGACCCTCCCCCCCTCTCGCTGACCCCCCCCCCCTCACGCTGACCCTCCCCCCCCTCTCGCTGACCCTCCCCCCCTCTCGCTGACCCTCCCCCCCTCTCGCTGACCCTCCCCCCCCTCTCGCTGACCCTCCCCCTCTCTCGCTGACCCTCCCCCCCCCTCTCGCTGACCCTCCCCCCCTCTCGCTGACCCTCCCCCCCCTCTCGATGACCCTCCCCCCCCCTCTCGCTGACCCTCCCCCCCCCCTCTCGCTGACCCTCCCCCCCCTTTCGCTGACCCTCCCCCCCCTCTCGCTGACCCTCCCCCCCCCTCTCGCTGACCCTCCCCCCCCCTCTCGCTGACCCTCCCCCCCCCCTCTCGCTGACCCTCCCCCCTCCTCTCGCTGACCCTCCCCCCCCCTCTCGCTGACCCTCCCCCCCCTCTCGCTGACCCTCCCCCCCCCTCTCGCTGACCCTCCCACCCCCTCTCGCTGACCCTCCCCCCCTCTCGCTGACCATCCCCCCCTCTCGCTGACCCTCCCCCCCTCTCGCTGACCCTCCCCCCCCTCTCGCTGACCCTCCCCCCCCCCTCTCGCTGACCCTCCCCCCCCCCTCTCGCTGACCCTCCCCCCCTCTCGCTGACCCTCCCCCCCCCTCTCGCTGACCCTCCCCCCCTCTCGCTGACCCTCCCCCCCTCTCGCTGACCCTCCCTCCCCCCTCTCGCTGACCCACCCTCCCCCCTCTCGCTGACCCTCCCTCCCCCCTCTCGCTGACCCTCCCCCCCCCCTCTCGCTGACCCTCCCCCCCCCTCTCGCTGACCCTCCCCCCCCCTCTCGCTGACCCTCCCCCCCTCTCGCTGACCCTCCCCCCCCCTCTCGCTGACCCTCCCCCCCCTCTCGCTGACCCTCCCCCCCTCTCGCTGACCCTCCCCCCCCTCTCGCTGACCCTCCCCCCCCTCTCGCTGACCCTCCCCCCCCTCTCGCTGACCCTCCCCCCCTCTCGCTGACCCTCCCCCCCTCTCGCTGACCCTCCCCCCCTCTCGCTGACCCTCCCCCCCTCTCGCTGACCCTCCCCCCCTCTCGCTGACCCTCCCCCCCTCTCGCTGACCCTCCCCCCCTCTCGCTGACCCTCCCCCCCTCTCGCTGACCCTCCCCCCCTCTCGCTGACCCTCCCCCCCTCTCGCTGACCCTCCCCCCCTCTCGCTGACCCCCCCCCCCTCTCGCTGACCCTCCCCCCCTCTCGCTGACCCTCCCCCCCTCTCGCTGACCCTCCCCCCCTCTCGCTGACCCTCCCCCCCTCTCGCTGACCCTCCCCCCCTCTCGCTGACCCTCCCCCCCTCTCGCTGACCCTCCCCCCCTCTCGCTGACCCTCCCCCCCTCTCGCTGACCCTCCCCCCCCCCTCCTCTCGCTGACTCTCCCCCCCCTCCTCTCGCTGACCCTCTCCCCCCTCCTCTCGCTGACCCTCCCCCCTCTCCTCTCGCTGACCCTCCCCCCCCTCCTCTCGCTGACCCTCCCCCCCCTCCTCTCGCTGATCCTCCCCCCCCTCCTCTCGCTGATCCTCCCCCCCCCTCCTCTCGCTGACCCTCCCCCCCCTCCTCTCGCTGACCCTCTCCCCCCCCTCCTCTCGCTGACCCACCCCCCCCCTCTCGCTGACCCTCCCACCCCCCCCCCCCCCTCTCGCTGACTCTCCACCCCCCCCTCTCGCTGACCCTCCCACCCCCCCTCTCGCTGACTCTCCACCCCCTCTCGCTAACCCCCCCTCCTCTCTCCCTCTCTCTCACCCCTTCCCCCCTTTCCTCCTCCTTTCATACCAACACTTCTACAGAAAAAGGAAGTAATTCCCTCTCATATAACTCTTAACATAACTCTTAAGATATTCCTGCAGTCATTAAGGTACGAGAACATATATATACATGTTCTTTTCAGGTAAAAATATGTAATAGTTTAACTGTTTGTAAATGAGGATTACTGGGAGTGGGTTGGCAGCCCTGACCCGACTGGCCAGCAGCAGACCTGCGACGCGCTCCTTAATAAGGCAATTAGGTAGTTTAGGTCTTCGACTTGAAGTTTCGACGCCACCCTCCCCGTTCGCCCCATTCCACCCCCTCCCATCCCGTTCTCCCTCACACCCACCCCCTTCTCCCTCACACCCACCCCCTTCTCCCTCACACCCACCCCCTTCTCCCTCACACCCACCCCCTTCTCCCTCACACCCACCCCCTTCTCCCTCACACCCACCCCCTTCTCCCTCACACCCACCCCCTTCTCCCTCACACCCACCCCCTTCTCCCTCACACCCACCCCCTTCTCCCTCACACCCACCCCCTTCTCCCTCACACCCACCCCCTTCTCCCTCACACCCACCCCCTTCCTCCCTCTCCCACCCCTCCTACCCCTCTCCCTCTCCCACCCCTCCTTCTCCCTCACCCCCTTCCCCCCTCACTCCCTTCCCCCCTCACTCCCTTCCCCCCTCACTCCCTTCCCCCCTCACTCCCTTCCCCCCTCACTCCCTTCCCCCCTCACTCCCTTCCCCCCTCACTCCCTTCCCCCTCACTCCCTTCCCCCCCTCACCCCCTTCCCCCCCTCACCCCCTTTTTCTCCTTACCCCCCTCCCCTTCCCTCCTCCCCCTCCCCTTCCCTCCTCCCCCTCCCCTCCAATGCCATCCTCCCTTCCCATATGCCACCCTCCCATCCCCTCCCCCCCTCCTCTCCCCCCCTCCTCTCCCCCCCTCCTCTCCCTCACCCCCTCCTCTCCCTCCCCCTCCTCTCCCTCACCCCCCCTCCTCTCCCTCACCCCCCTCCTCTCCCTCACCCCCCCTCCTCTCCCTCACCCCCCCTCCTCTCCCTCACCCCCCCTCCTCTCCCTCACCCCCTCTCCTCACCCTCACCCCCCCTCCTCTCCCTCACCCCCCCTCCTCTCCCTCACCCCCTCTCCTCACCCTCACCCCCCCTCCTCTCCCTCACCCCCCTCCTCTCCCTCACCCCCCCTCCTCTCCCTCACCCCCCCTCCTCTCCCTCACCCCCCCCTCCTCCTCTCCCTCACCCTCCCCCCTCCTCTCCCTCACCCACCCTCCCCCCTCCTCTCCCTCACCCTCCCCCTCCCTCACCCTCCCCCCTCCTCTCCCTCACCCTCCCCCCTCCTCTCCCTCACCCTCCCCCCTCCTCTCCCTCACCCTCCCCCCTCCTCTCCCTCACCCTCCCCCCTCCTCTCCCTCACCCCCCTCCTCTCCCTCACCCCCCCTCCTCTCCCTCACCCCCCCCCCCCTCCTCTCCCTCACCCCCCCTCCTCTCCCTCACCCCCCCCCTCCTCTCCCTCACCCCCCTCCTCTCCCTCACCCCCCCCTCCTCTCCCTTACCCCCCCTCCTCTCCCTCACCCCCCCCTCCTCTCCCTCACCCCCCCCCTCCTCTCCCTCACCCCCCCCTCCTCTCCCTCACCACCCCCCTCCTCTCCCTTACCCCCCTCCTCTCCCTTACCCCCCCTCCTCTCCCTCACCCCCCCTCCCCTTCCTCTCCCTCACCCCCCCTCTTCTCCCTCACACCCCCCTCTTCTCCCTCACACCCCCCTCTTCTCCCTCACACCCCCCTCTTCTCCCTCACACCCCCCTCCCCTCCCTCACCCCCCCCCCCTCCTCGAAGCAACACCAGCTCACGACTGGCCAGCAGCCGACCTGCGGCACGTTAACAAGGCAATTAGGTAGTTTGACATAAAAATAAATATAATCATTTAAATTATGTTGTGTTGTTCAGAACAACAGTTCTTGTGTTCTGTTATTTGTCCATGTTCTTGATCTTAGCTTTGCTTCCTTACATTCTTGATTTATTTCTTTATTTTCTATTTAAATTTTGTATAAATTTATATAAATTTATGAAAAAAATTTAACTTTTTTTATTTTAAATTTATGAATATTTTTATTATTTTTTATTTTAAATTTATGAATATTTTTATTTTTATTTTTTATTTTAAATTTTTATTTTAAAATTTATGAACATTTTTAATTTTTTTTAAATTTTTCTGCTTCTATTTTTTGCCTTGTGTGTACTCACCTAGTTGTGCTTGCGGGGGTTGAGCTCTGCTCTTTCGGCCCGCCTCTCAACAGTCAATCAGTCCACTGTTACTAACTACTATCTTTTCTCTCACACAGTCCCCCCCCCCTCCCTGCTTCCTTTGGGGGGGGGAGTTGTTAGTAGCAGTTGATGGATTGACAGTTGAGAGGCGGGCCGAAAGAGCAGAGCTCAACCCCCGCAAATGCAACTAGGTGAATACACCCCCAGGAAGCAGCCCGTATAACAGCTGTCTAACTCCCAGGTACCTATTTCCTGCTAGGTAACAGAGGCATCAGGGTGAAAGGAACTCTGCCCATTTATTTTCCGCTATCGCCATGGATCGAATCCAGACCCTAGGATTACGAGTCCCAACCGCTGTCCACTCAGTCACAGGCCCCCCTCGGTGTGTGTGTGTGTGTGTGTGTGTGTGTGTGTGTTTATGTGTATGTGTATGTGTGGGTGTGTGTGTGAATGTGATTTTTGATGAAATTAATATTTGTGTTAAGAGAACTGTAAAAACATTCATTAAAACGTGTGAACAACTTGTATATTTTTTGTTCCATTACAGGTAAGTGAACTTTAACAGCTCCTCGTGGGACAAAAATCTTCCAAATTTCAGGTATGTTTTTTTTATTTTTATTGTTTTTATTTTGCGTTTATTTCGCGTTTTATTTTGCGTTAATTTTTCGGCACCAAAAAACATTTTTTCGCCGGGTTTTGGAAACACTACAATAAGGAGGTACAAATAAGGATATGGGAGCTGGCCGGCCGAGCTGACAGCACGCTAGACACGTGATCCTGTGGTCCCGGGTTCGATCCCGGGCGCCGGCGAGAAACGATGAGCAGAGTTTCTGTAACCTCTATGCCCCTGTTACCTAGCAGTAAATAGGTATCTGGGAGTTAGTCAGCTGTCACGGGATGCTTCCTAGGGTTGGAAGGAGAGGTTATCTTGAGGTTATCTTAAGATGATTTCGGGGCTTTTGTGTCCCCGCAGCCCGGTCCTCAACCAGGCCTCCATCCCCAGGAAGCAACCCGTGACAGCTGACTAACTCCCAGGTACCTTTTTTACTGCTAGGTAACAGGGACACAGGGTGAAAGAAACTCTGCCCCCATTGTTTCTCGCCGGCGCCTGGGATCGAACCTAGGACCACAGGATCACAAGTCCAGCGTGCTGTCCGCTCGGCCGACCGGCTCCCTAACACTAAACGGCTCGGGAACACTAAAGCCTCGAAATCAACTCAAGATAATCTCAAGATAACCTCAAGATAATCGAAATTTAGAAATATCATCAATGTACTTGTTGATTATTTAGATTCCCAACTAGTTGATCCTCTGAATCATAAGTTAGTCAACATGTAAGCGCGTGAAAAAGTGAGAGGAAATTTGCGTCGGTATAAAAAATAATTTAAGAAATTGTGGGTTACTTGGGAAGGGTAAAACCAGGGTAGACCTGAGTGTGGGATCTCTGAAATGTATATACCTACGCCATCCCTAGAATGAGAGTCGCTGCCGGGGCCATTCTAGCAAGGGAAGGGAATTATCAGGGGGGAAACGCGCCAGCAATTCTAGCAAGCTGTACACGGTTTAGTTCCCAGGAAATCGTAAAATTCTGAGCACCCATGAGCTGAAATCATCGTGATTTTGTGAGGAAGAACACGTCAGTGTTCCAAGACCCTGAGAATATCATTTTTGGAAGGTAACAATACCGATTTTATCTACAATTAATGGACAAACACCGTTGTTGACTAGTGGCTGTCAGCTGTCTGGTATTCTGCGCAACCCAGCACGCAGGCGAGCCAAACTGTCGTACCGCACTCGTCGCAAATGACCCATACCCTTCGGGCATCGCCACAATAATAATTTTTTGCAATAATACCTGACCCAGCCAGTTCTTGAAAGCTTACCACCGACTTGGGGTTGGATATTGAAGAAGAGGTTATAACAGCAAGAACACGGTTACTGGCCCAAAGCGGCCGTAACATAATTGGCATCCCGGGAGCCGGTCGGCCGAGCGGACAGCACGCTGGTCTTGTGATCCTGTGGTCCTGGGTTCGATCCCAGGCGCCGGCGAGAAACAATGGGCAGAGTTTCTTTCACCCTATGCCCCTGTTACCTAGCAGTAAAATAGGTACCTGGGTGTTAGTCAGCTGTCACGGGCTGCTTCCTGGGGGTGGAGGCCTGGTCGAGGACCGGGCCGCGGGGACACTAAAAAGCCCCGAAATCATCTCAAGATAACCTCAAGAAGATCCCCAGAGGGATCCAACTTCTCGTCATGTAAGTTTGATAGAATTTGTTAATTAGTGCAATCCCCTAGTATAATTCCCCTTTTGTAAGTGTTAGATCTTGGGAAAGAGTGCAATGTTACGTGATTGTGCGCGACGTTAAGAAAGTGAACAATGGCAGAGAAACAGACCATTGATACCCTGGACAATGTTTAGGAGTTCCTGAAAAGGAGGACTGCTTTCCCAAGTTGAAATATCTTCGAAAACCCGACTTGGTTTTAATAAGTGCTTATTTGGGGATTAAGGTGGAAGATCGTGATTCACGTGTTGAGATCCTCTCGATGGTGTATAAGCATTTAAAACCTGCCGGTATAAAGGAAAGTGAAGTGCAGAGTAAAGGAGAAAGTGTTAAGGCTTCCCCTGACATGGAAAACCAGGGAAGTGATGGTGAGAGTGACCAAGATGAACTTAATGTTAGCCTCTTAACAGTGAAAATGCGAGAGTTAAAGATAAACTGTGAAATAGAAAAAGTGGAAAAAGTGAGTGGAAAAAGCATGAACTAGCAAAAAGACCAGAAATGGAAATTTAATGCTTAGAAATAGAAAAAGAGAAAGATAGAGAAGAAAGGGAGAAAGAAAGAGAAATCGAAGTGAAACGACTGGAGAGGAAAAGGGAAATAGAAGAAAGGAAAGAAAGGGAAGCAAGGCAACACGAATTGAAAGTGCTAAGATTAAGTGGTAGAAGGGAAACCAGCGGTCTTGACCCAGTGCAGAACATTAAAATGATTCCTAAGTTCAATGAAAAGGAAGTGTCAAAGTTCCTTGCTAATTTCAAGAAGGTAGCTGCATCATTAGATTGGCCGAGAGAAAATTGGGCCATTAGGATCCAATCCGTGCTGACTGGAAAACCCCAAACCACGTACCACTACGGCCGGTAGATGACTAGTGATTAAGACTCGGTCAAGGTGGTGGTGCTCATGGTTTACCAGTTGGTGCCTAAAGCATACAGGCAGAAGTTCCGCAACTTGAAGACGACGTCAGAGCACATTTTTATAGAGTTCGCGTGTATTAAGGAGCGCCTTTTCTGGGGGGAGCCCCGTCGGCTCCCCGGAGCTTTACCGGCTGATATGCTAATGTCAGACTTTGGCATCAGTCATGTGTATGGAGTTCTAGGGCCTACCGGGGACCACGAGCCAGAACCTGGCCCCCTCAGAGAGGCAAGGGGAGCAATGGCCTATAGAAACCCCCGTGTGGTTGGAAGCATTCTATGTCTGCCATCGACCGGGTCAAGCATCCAGAAAGGTAAGCATTCCAAAACAAACCCCTATTCTGGTGAAAATTGCTACCTAAGCCGAACTAGTGAATAGAACTCTTCAACAGAAAACACGGAAACTAGTATGACGTCATACGTCACCGCGCCGCTGTCTGCGCAGCTCCCCCCTCCCCGGGAGGGGGAAGGGGGAGCCCCAGACCTCCCACGCCGGCTATCCACCCATCAGTTCTTCGGCTGATGCTATAGGCAATGGTTATGTGCTCCGGCTCCAGTGATTGTTTCAGCACTGTACCTAGAGTGTGGTGTCTGTTTTCTAGGTGGTGCGTGAGCCGGGTGTGATTCTTCAGTACTCGGGCTGCATGCGCCTAGGGTTCCCTTCCCTAGGTGCCCTGTAAGTACTGCCCTTGGGGCTTGGGGCCACCTTCCACAAGTTCCTTGGGTCCTGCCCCTGCTTGGCCGTTTACCGCTTGGTTTTCGGCCGCTCTTTGTGTGCTCGGGTGTTCTGTCTCCCTTGTTCGCCTTAGAGTAAGGGGCAGTGTTTGCACTGGTGGGGCGCGGGGTACTGTGCAGCTTGTCTTTACCAATCATAGCGGCCGGCTCTGTTCCGCTTGGGTACGCTGTCCTCTTGCGGGGTTTTCTTTTTCTTTTGTTTATATACCTGGTGGGGGGGTCTGCCTTCGTTCTTGCCCCTTGTGTCCCTTGTGTTCTGAGTATTTCTGGTGGTACCCCCTGCTAGGTCCCCGTGAGTGTACACGTCCCGGGGGTTCAGCTCTTAGAAAGTTGTTTGGTAGCTTGGGTGCCGGTTAGCAGTACCCTGCCTGGGATTACCTGAGCGCGAGTCCTCTTAAAGTAAACGCTCGGGACCCTGGGAAACCCCTGGGGGCGCGCGGGTCCGATGGATGTGACCCCAGAGCCCCCCCCTCGCTTCCAGCGAGTTTGAGGGTTGCTCTCACCTTTTGTCTCTGGGTGACTCTCTGTTTTGCCTCCGTCTGCTGCCTGTGGGGTCGGTGACACCTTCGACCCGGTGTCGTGCGAGTTTGGTTGCTCGTTGTGGCTCGGTTACCCAGTTGTGCTAACAAAGCGGGTGCGGGCAGCAGGGGCGTTGCACTTGAGCCTTGGTGGTGGCAACGTTCTCGTGGTTTCCTCCCCGGGAGCCCCGGGGCTGCCCCGTTGTATTTCGTTTTTCCCCTGGTTCACCCTTCCTGCCTGCATCCGGTTCCTTACCGTCTGTAGGTTCAGGGCGGGGTGTTTGGTGGTGTTGAGACTCGGGCAGTCTCGGGGAATTCCCCTTCCGGGGTAGTGACGGGGGCATTTGGGCCTGTTCCTCCAGCCGTGTTGTATGAGTCTGCCAGTGGGCTCCCTTCCTTAGTGTTTTCACGGCTGCCCCGGTTTTCTGGTACGGCCGGGGCTTTGGGGGAACGGCTCGGCCCCGGGGCCTGTCGTGTAGGTTCCCGGGGCTGGGGAGGGGCTGACTTGGGGGGCCTTGGCCCCGTTAGACCCCGTGGGGGGTTTTATCCCCCTCTAGGCGGGGCTTGTGGTTACGCGGAGTGGGGTTTTTCCTCCCCACTCGCCGTACGTGCTGTTGGACGTCGGCCCCTCCCCGGGCTCGGTTCCTTGGCCTTTGAGTCGGTTGGTTCCGTCCTGTGGGTGGATGTTTCCTCCCCCGCTTTTTGGGACGGTGTTTTTGTCATGTTTCCCCGTTCGATGGGGTTCTGCGTGACTTTTGATCTCGGGTGCGCCTGCGCCTTCGTGTGCCTTCGGGACTAGTGTTGGCTTCTGTGTTCTCGAGGGTACGGGAAGGTTTTTCGCTACTTCCCGCATTATTGGAACGTCTGTCGGCTCCTAGTACTTGTCGCCCTGTTGGGCTACTTGTCGCCCGGTTGGGCTACTTGTCGCCCGGTTGGGCTACTTGTCGCCCGGTTGGGCTACTTGTCGCCCGGTTGGGCTACTTGTCGGCCGTTTGGGCTACTTGTCGGCCGTTTGGGCTACTTGTCGCCCGTTTGGGCTACTTGTCGCCCGTTTGGGTTCCCTTCCTCTTTTGGCTCTTTTTCTCGTGCAATAGTCCTGGCTGGCGCCTTCCCGCAGGGAGGGTGTGCGGTTCGGCCAGCGTGTTATGCGCATGCGCCGTGGAGTTTGTTTTGGTCTGGGCGATGGTTCAGTGCTGGGGTTTTGCGCCCTTTTTTGCTACAGTGCTTCGCCTCTCGTTCTTCTCCCTGGCTGCGGTATGTGCCCCTTTGCGCCAGGGGTGTCCTGGTTACCAGTTGTGGGGAGGACACCGCGGTTTTCTGTGTCATGGGTGTGGACCGCCTCCTTCGCCTCTCCCTGTTCTCCTGCGGGTCCGGCTCTGGCGTCTTCACCTGGCGGTGCTCCCAAGTTCTTCTGGGCACGGTTGAGTCGTGTCAAGTTCGAGCCACCATTCGCCAGGTGAGTTTCTGCGGTCTGGCGTCTTTTGGCCGGGCGCTGGATGCGGCGGTGTTCATATACCTGTCTTTATTTAGGTATAATTTTGTACGACTGAGACCGTTCGCACACCAGTGACTGTCCCTTTATCACCCCTTCCTGTCCCCCTCCTGTGCATGTCCAACCCATGCTACAGTCGTTCAGGGGACCCTCCTTTTTTAATGTTGTGAGGTGTGGGGGTTGTAGGGTTGGTTCTGTACTCACCTGGTGAGGCTCCTGGCTGTGCTTGCAGGATTTGAGCTCTGGCTCTTGGGTCCCGCCTATCTGGTAGAACTTGCGGGATAGTACCAGTGGAGTGCAGTGGTGCTATTGGCACTTTTGGGGAACGCTGTATTACCATCAGTGGTCTGTGCTTGTTACACGACCTACTTGCGAGCATAAGCCTTCTTGCTGGTTCGTCCGTGGACTTCCAGGGCGCACTGGCCTGTTTTCGTATGGCAGTTCCGGCCCGTCCTGGTTGTGGGGGTATGTGGGCCGGTGGACTGCTCCTAGCAGCGGCCTGGTGGGCCATCCTCTGGCCGGTCTGGCCTGACCTTGGGCCGGGCTTGAGGTGTAAAAGAGCTCCCAGTACCTCATCCAGCAGGTATCGAGCGGGGTTTCTCCGCCGTCGGTCGCCTGGTGCAGGTTTCTGGGCCTGCAGGGTTTTGTCGTGTCTCCGTTGGCCCTGTCTGGGGTCTGCCTGCTCCGTTCTCTGCCTTTGCAGAGGGGAGTTGCTTTTTACATGTTGCATGTTGCAGTGGTGCCTGTTGCTGCTGCTGCTGCACGTGAGCATTGGTACCGTGTTTTACGGTGGCGTGTCCTTGTTCCTGTGTCCGGTTGTGGAGTGGCGCTTTGCTGCCGTTTTGTGCCTGGGGATTGCGTGGGGTTTTTGTCCCTGCCTGATTGTCCACCCCTGGTTGTTCTCCTGTTTTTTTTTTTTTTTTTTTGTGCTTCTGCTCTTTCTTCCTGCCTCTTCTGCAGCAGGAATGTTCTGCGTGTGTTCTTAGGCGTTGGTCAGCCTGTGTCCTGTGCTGTGCTTCTTTGTCTCGGTCTGTTGCAGTTGTTCGGGCCCCTTGGTTCGGGTCCTGTTCTGGCGGCGACCCTTCCGCCTTCTTTGGTTTTCCTAGCTTGCCCTGCCGGTTGTTGTTGTTGTTTTATTTTTTTTGGGGGGGTTCTTGCGATGTCTCGCGTCGGACCCGTCGTTTCTGAACTCCTGGCGGGCTTGCATGCTTCGGAGTTTTTTCTGTTCGGCAGACGTTCCATCTCCTTGTGCCGCCTGGGTTTCGGTGGTCGCGCCCGAGATCTTCTCGCGGCTCCGCCTTTTTCCTGGGCTCGGGGGGGCCTTGTCGGGGCTGCTTATGTTCTGCCTCGTGGTCTCGCCTCCGGTTGGTGGTCGGGTGGCTTCGTGGTAGGTGTCCCACCTGCGTGCTTCTTGGCGGCAGTATGGGGTATTTTGGCGGTCCTTCCTTTTCCTGTCCCTTCTTCGGTGGGTCCTTCTTGTTGGCTTGGTTTACTCTCGGCTTGGTTTTCTAGTGGGGGTTGGGGGCCGTCGTCTTGCCACATACTGTCGCCTCTTTTCGTGCGGCGCAGGCGGAGCCGCTTCAGCTTGCTTTCGGTCTTGGTGTTGCTTCTGCACCGTTAGTCAGCTGTCTTGTGCGTCATTTCACCTCCGGCCTGTTCGTGCGCCGCTTGCACCATCCTGGTCTCTGGTCAGCGTGCTCTGTCTTCTCCTCGGTTGGTAGTGCCCCTTCGGTTCCGGTGTGTTTTTTCGTCGGCTCTTTCCTTTGGGCCTTTGCCTCTGGGGGTCGGTTCGCTGTGTTTTCTTGCTCCTTCGGTTTTAGCGTTTTGGTTGTTTGATGGCAGCAGTCTCCATCTTTTCTGGCGCGGGGTGGGGCTGCTGCGTTCTGGAGGGGTCCAGGGTTTGTTGGTGCTTTGTTGGTCGGGCCGGGGGTGTGTCGTTTTTGTGTTCAGTGGCGGCCCTCTGCTGTTGTTTGCGTGCCACGGCGTTTGGGTCCGGAGCGCGTTTTGCGTTGATCCGGTTCTGTTCCTCCCGGTTCGCGGGTGATTGTGTCCCGGGTGGTCAGCCGTGTTCTTGTGGCTCAGCTGCCTGTGTTCTTCCCTCATGCCTGTGGCGTTCGTGGCTTCGCTGCTCTCGCTGCCGTCTGGGCGACGTGGCCTTGCAGTCTTTCGGGCATGGATTTTTGGTGTTCGTGCAGGGGCCTTGCTGCTCGTGGTTCTCGTGTTGTTCCCGGGATTTTCGGGGCTGTGGCGCCTTGGGTTGGCGTTTGCTGCCGGTTGTCTCGCCTCCTTGGGGGGTGCGTGGTGTCCGCCTCCCGGTTTTGTCCCTTTGACCTTCCTCTGTGGGTAGTTAGCTCCGGGGAGCCGACGGGGCTCCCCCCAGAAAACCAGCGTTGAATGTAATGAAACGCCATTTTCTGGGTGAGACCCGGAGGCTCCCCGGCAACCCTCCCTCCCTCCGGTCGGCGTTTTTCGCGTGTTTTGACATCCAGCCTCAGAACTGATGGGTGGATAGCCGGCGTGGGAGGTCTGGGGCTCCCCCTTCCCCCTCCCGGGGAGGGGGGAGCTGCGCAGACAGCGGCGCGGTGACGTATGACGTCATACTAGTTTCCGTGTTTTCTGTTGAAGAGTTCTATTCACTAGTTCGGCTTAGGTAGCAATTTTCACCAGAATAGGGGTTTGTTTTGGAATGCTTACCTTTCTGGATGCTTGACCCGGTCGATGGCAGACATAGAATGCTTCCAACCACACGGGGGTTTCTATAGGCCATTGCTCCCCTTGCCTCTCTGAGGGGGCCAGGTTCTGGCTCGTGGTCCCCGGTAGGCCCTAGAACTCCATACACATGACTGATGCCAAAGTCTGACATTAGCATATCAGCCGGTAAAGCTCCGGGGAGCCTCCGGGTCTCACCCAGAAAATGGCGTTTCATTACATTCAACGCTGGTTTTTTTATGAATGGTGTGCATCTAGGAGGGTGGAGACGAAAGAACAATTGGAACAACTGGTTTTATTCGAAGACTTCAAAGAATGTTTGGTCATCTGAAGATATACTTGGAGGTGCTGCAGGTAGAGGAGACCTTGGGTGCTGCAGCCACACTGACTGAAGAATATATTCTAACACATAGGATCTCTACCAGGTATGTGCCGAAGAGCGACGCAATTTTTGAAGTATAAGCTGGAAGAGGAGAGAACCGTTCCACGTAGATCCGTGAAGACGTCACCCAAGTAGTCCAAAACGAATTGGTTCTAAGAGGGACATAGTGTGTTGTCTGCTAAGAATGTCGAGGTTGTCTGTGTCTGGATGTCTGCTAAGTGTCGAGGTAGCGACCCACACAGGGAGATAATGCTGGTGAGTTGTGTGACACCACCAGTAGACACCCCAGTCTCTAGGGATGAATAGAGAGGAACCAGGATTGTTTACCCCTTAAACTTCAAGAGGGTATGTATCGAGTGATCAGACAGGCCGGTCTGTAGTGATTCTCAGAGATAGTGGAGCAGCCCAGTCTCTGATTTTGAGAAAGTCGTTACCCGAGGAAGTATCAACTGATGGGAAACAAAGGGTTATTTTAGATGGGTTTCCCTCGATGTGGTACGTAGCCCCATTGGTAGAAGTATACTTGGAATCGCCATATTCCAGTGGCAAGTGCATGTTGGCAATAGTGGATCATCATCCTATAGAGGGGATAGAGGTCATATTGGCCAACGACTTGGCGTCGGGTTTGGACATGACCATCTCATAGTTAGGGACGATCCGGATGGAGAAGTGGTAAGACCCGTAGTAGCAGCACAAACCAAATCCCAAGTACGGACGAAGTTGAAATCAAATGACTGGTTTAACCCTATATCTACGACACAGGTTGTTGAGAGCACTCCAGCGAACTCTCCAGACTCTACTCGCGAACTGAAACATTGGACTAGAGCGACATGGATAATAGAGCCTGAGAAGGAACTTTACATGCAAGCACCCACAGATACCCTAGAATCTGGCGCGATGGCAGGTAACCTGTACTTGCGGAATGATGTGTGGTGTCCACGGAACCGACCAAGGACTCCCCTGATGTAAGAAGTATTATGGACATTGCAGGCTTGTGAAAGTTATTCCTCGTTTAGCCAAGTGGTTCCTAATAGTATTTTGTAATATCCTCATGTTTGCAATGAGAGAAGTGACCAAGGACCAGAGGAAGGACACACAGATGATATCACATGTAAGCATGGTGGAGTGATATCAGGGACAGGACATTCGCTCCATGATTGTTGTGGACGGAGGAAGGGACCAAGAGATGATAGAGGAACCCGGTTACTGGCCCAAAGTGGCCGTAACAGTGTATGACAATGTACCTCTCTCCACACCCCAGCCACAGGACAAAATTATGAGACAGGAGAAGACACCACTAGTCTCACACCAGACATCGTCACTCTGTACCTCTTCCAAAATTCAAAGATAAGACAGACAGACTACTTTCCTACAGTAGTCTGTCTGTAGTAGGAGTTTGGAGTAGTAACGGCAATGGAAAAGGAACAACCAGCGCTCATACTTTCCAGCACAGTCAACCTGAAAGGAGAAAATATAATGACACCACACGACCAACAGACTGCAAATAACTTAGTAAAAGTAAGAGTCCTGCAAGGGAAACGTGTATGCTTGGAAAACTTGGATCCTTCAGAAAGATGCTCACGAGTCTTGCATTTGGGATACCCAATCGACTTTCCATTATATCTAGTACTAGAAGACAATTAAATCCTGACTGCGTAACGATGCCACACAAAAGTAGACAAAGCAGCGACCCGTCAGGTTCTGGTGACCGTCATGGGACATGTGCCAGAAACATTAAATCTTGGAAATTGGGGAATATGCCGACAGAAACCATACATCCTGGAACCCCTGCGCTTCTTCAGGTGTCAGAAATACGGCCACCATCAATCACGCTGCACCGGACAAGAGAGATGCGGAGTGTGCAGCCTGAGACATCCAACCAAAGACTGTATAGCCAAGCACAAGGCAAGCCAGACCACAACAGCCAAATGTCCAAATTGTGGAGGCAAACATCAGGCCTGGAGCACAACCTGCTTTACACATAAAGAAAAGGTGCAGACAGCTCAGGCCAGGATAACCACACTGACCAGCACTACATACACCAACACCAACGTCTGGAACACTCGTGCACAGCCACAACAGACACCCACTCTCACAGAGCAAAATTTCCTGAATCTATCAACTCCAAATCAGAAAATTAACAAAAATGCTACAGAAATACAACACAAAAAAGCAAAAATCACTTACTTACGAAATCAGCATGACAAATTTAGTTTTACCGAGATCCAGTTGAAAGACATGGCAAAGACCATTATGAATTGCTTACAGATGACGCAGAACGCCTCACAGCAACAGACTCAAGAAATCACTTATGTAGTAATGGACAAGATCGCGCAACAGACCACAGTTACACAAGAAATAGTCTGAGGCAAGACGGAGCACAAGAGGACAAACAACGCGACATAGACATACAGACTACCAACAACAGTCGGGTAGTCAAGACACCAGACCATCAACATTCACAAAAGCAACTTCAAGAAGCAGTGACCACTCAAGATCAACAGAATCTTAAACACAAGAGACAGACAACAGCCAATGCAGTCTGATATGCAACAACACCAACAAAGAACTATTGGACAGCAAAGATGCACAGGTTCCAACAACACAAGAAACGGCCACGAACAATCAATGCAGTCCGATGTGCAGCAATACCAACAGCAAAGTGATATGCAGGCGATGAGTCACAATAACGTGGCTGAAGTAGGTTGACCACAATCGACTTGAGAGTGGTCCAGGACGGACCGAAACGTCGTCGTCCCTTCACTTTCTAGTGTGTGGTCTGGTTAGGAAAGTGATAGACCACAGTTATGCACAGATTTCAACAATGCAGAGGATGACCATTAGCAATCAGTGCAGTCCGATTTTGCAGCGACACGACTTGCGAGGTGTAGAATATAGACGTCGATTCCGAAGAGGAGTTCTTCTAGAACAGGCAACACCGACCAAAACTATCGTCTGGCCATTACGAATACTGCATAGGGAACATGTAAGGTCTTGGAAATAAAAACCACACCCTTCAGGAAGCTGCAATCAATATGAAAGCAGATATAATCGTTTTGGAAGAAACTCTTTCCCCAGTCACGAAGTCCTTCAGATTAGCTGGATATCAGCACTGTGTATGATATCTTCCCCGTATGAACAGGGGAGACAAAGAGTGTTAATGATCTTAAGACTAGATTTAGTTAAGACTAGTTTAGTTAAGCTAGTTAAGACTAGATTTCACTAGATTTCATTCGGCATGTACAGGAGTAACACTACGGCACTGAGAGCTGGCCACTTGCTCTGGGTGTGTAAAAATGACCTGCCAGCTTGGAATATCCTTAAAAACCTTCTAGATAACATGACGCATGATCGGAAAACATCATTCATTGGAAGCCTACCAGCCATCCAGAAGGAGTGGGAAAGGAACAACAACAATTCTAATATTCAAGGGGCGGAGGATATAGTCAGGGATGAAAATGAGGCTGAAACTCAGGAAGTTGTAAACTCTGACTCAGTAGGCCAGGATGTAGATGACAGTAAACAACAAAGTGTACCAGACAGCACTGACAGCTCGATAGGTACAGACACTACGACGGTTCCCGATAGATCAATTCAGAACAGAAAGACAGACTTATGCAAATTTTATGCAAAGGGCATATGCAGACATAGATATGCTGGTAATAAGAAAGGATTAGAATGCAGTTACCAACATCCCAAAAAGTGTTTAAATATGCTTAGGAAAGGTGAGTGTCGATTTGGATCAATATGTAGGTTTTTCCATCCTGACATGTGCCAAACCTCACTGGAGGACAGAAAATGCTATGACCTCAGCTGCCCACACTTTCACGTGAAAGGCACGGAACGCTACATAAAGAGTGGCAAGCAGGATAATGAATTTGGAGGAAACTCTATAAATTTTTTATACCAGACCGGCAGAGAATTAAAAAAGAGCAGCATGGAGAGTGTATGGAACTGGATGCCAGATCAACTGGCATTCCAGAATTACAGATACAATTACCTACCGAAAGGGAACTACAACTACGACAGACAACTGCCCTACAACAATCAGTACTGGTCAGAACAAACTCATTATGTCCACGCATAATGGGCTTGCCGAAAAAGTCTCCCATTCAAACTATCACTAATAGAGTAACCTTAGTCATCTTTGCCAACATACAAGGACTGAAAACAAGAACAAACAACAAAGTACAGTTCATAAATGGCCTCCTCACGGAGTCAAATGCAGTATTTGGAGCTTTCACAGAAACCCATGCAGGGGAATTGTTGGACAGTGAGATCTGGATTCCAGGATATAACCTATACAGGTGTGATAGGAAAATTAGGTCACATGGAGGAGTGGGTCTGTATATTAGGGAAGACCTTGTATGCTCGGAGCTCCTAAACGTTACAAATGAGGTGGTAGAGGTACTGGGATTAAAAATAGAGAAAATAAATTTAGTGATTATTCTAATATACAAACCGCCAGATGCAACGGCTGAGGAATTCACAGAACAGATAAACAAAATAGAGAATAGCCTTGATAATTTGGAGAACCCGATACCTGATATTATCTTCCTAGGTGACTTCAACTTGCCTAGTCTTAGGTGGAAAATAGCAAACAATAATATTATACCAGGAAATCTATCAGGACCTAACCAACCACAGATTAGAGAACTACTTAGATTCTGTGACAAATTTTCACTCAATCAGCAGCTATCGGAGCCAACGAGAAATGAAAATATTCTAGATCTGGTCTTTACGAACAATGAAGACATTATCAGAGACATTACGATAACAGATACCACATACTCAGATCACAAGCTCATTGAAGTGCAAACGACCATCAATACTCAGAATAGACCTAAAACGTTGATAAAGCGAGAGGGGCTATTCAGTAAATTCAATTTTAATAATAAAAGGATAGACTGGGAGATAATAAACAGGGAACTTACAAACATTCCATGGGAAACTGTTCTAAGTAATACAAGTCCTACAGAAGGAATAGAAAAACTGACTTCAGAAGCGTATCAAGTCTGAAACATGTTCCTTTGAGGAAAGCCAGAAAGAGATCTAACGTAGAAAGAGAACGCAGACGACACTATAAACGCAGGAAAAAAATAACGGAACTGCTTATGCAGACACGAATTTCCCGTCAAAGAAGGAATAATTTAAATAGGGATATTGAATAAATCGAGCGGAAATTGAAACACTCATATGAAACTGAAGAAAGGCAGTTAGAACAGAGAGCAATTCAGGAAATAAAGAAAAATCCAAAATATTTCTTCTCATATGCGAAATCAAAAGCAAAAACCACTGCCAGTATTGGACCTATTCGTACAAGTGAAGGTTCATACACGGAGGATGACAAACAAATTAGTTAAATCCTAAAAAAGCAGCATGAGGACATGTTTAGCACTCCAATAAACAACATGAAAGTGGAAGATCCAGACAATTTCTTTATGCGAGATATTCAAACCCCGGTAAATATAACTGATATCAACACGAGCGCACTAAATTTTGAAAGAGAAATTGAAAACATGCCCATGCACTCGGCCCCAGGTCCAGACTCATGGAATTCAATATTTATAAAGAAATGCAAAGTGCCGGTAGCACAGGCACTCAGTATAGTGTGGAGGAAGAGCTTGGACACGGGGGAGATACCAGATGCACTTAAAGTAGCAGACATAGCCCCTCTACACAAGGGAGGGAGCAAAGCATTGGCAAAGAATTATAGACCAGTTGCACTAACATCACACATCATAAAAGTATTTGAGAGAGTGATTAGGAGTCAGGTCACCAATTTCATGGAGACCAATGACCTTCACAACCCAGGCCAAGTAGTGCTCAAGTAGCTCTCACAGCTACTTGAGCACTACGACAAAGTCACTGAGGCATTAGAAGAAAAACAGAATGCTGATGGGATATACACGGACTTCGCAAAGGCTTTCGATAAATGTGACCATGGCGTGATAGCACACAAAATGAAGTCAATGGGAATAACCGGTAAAGTAGGACGCTGGATACTCAGTTTTCTGTCAAACAGGACTCGGCGAGTAACTGTCAACCATATAAAATCTAGTCCAAGTGCAGTTAAGAGCTCTGTACCTCAGGGTACAGTTCATGCACCGCTGCTTTTCCTTATTCTCATATCAGATATAGACAAAAATACAAGTCACAGCTTCGTATCATCCTTTGCAGATGACAAAAATCAGTATGAAAATTTCCTCGGCTGAAGACATTGAAAAACTTCAAGCTGATATTAATAAAGTTTTCGACTGGGCAGCAGAAAATAACATGATTTTTAAGTGCTAAATTCCAGGTACTCAGGTACGGTAAAAATGAGGACCTTAAACATAATACAGAGTACAAAACACAATCAAATGTACCCATAGTAGGAAAACAGCATGTAAAGGATTTGGGAATAATAATGTCTGACGACCTAACGTTTAAGGAGCATAATCAAGCAAATATTGCGACAGCCAGAAAAATGATGGGATGGATTACGAGAACTTTCAAATCCAGGGATCCCATCACAATGGTTGTACTCTTCAAGTCACTTGTGTTGTCCCGTCTTGAGTACTGCTCAGTAACCACTTCCCCCTTCAGAGCAGGAGAGATTGCTGAAATAGGGGGAATACAGAGAACATATACAGCACGCATAGACGCAAAAAAGCACCTAAATTATTGGGATCGTCTCAAAGCCCTCCAAATGTACTCACTAGAAAGAAGACGAGAGAGATATCAAATAATATACACCTGGAAGATACTGGAGGGCCAAGTACCAAATCTACACAGTAAAATAACAGCGTACTGGAGTGAACGATATGGAAGAAAATGTAGAATTGAACCAGTGAAGAGCAGAGGTGCCATAGGCACAATCAGAGAACACTGTATAAACATCAGAGGTCCGCGGTTGTTCAACGTCCTCCCAGCAAGCATAAGAAATATTGCCGGAACAACCGTGGACATCTTCAAGAGGAAACTAGATTTCTTCCTCCAAGTAGTGCCGGACCAACCGGGCTGTGGTGGGTATGTGGGCCTGCGGGCCGCTCCAAGCAACAGCCAAGTGGACCAAACTCTCACAAATCAAGCCTGGCCTCGGGCCGGGCATGGGGAGTAGAAGAACTCCCAGAACCCCATCAAGCAGGTATCAACCAGGTAACCAGGTGACACTAGTCAGAAACACCATACCCAGCAAGAAAATAGACCCATTGTCATGTGGGGATGGAGTAGAGGTATGTGGGGATGGAGTAGAGGTATTAGCACTAACAGTAAATGTGACTAATATTGAGCTCCTCATATACAACATCTACAAGCCCCCTAGACGTAAACTAGAAGCAGAGGCAGTGCTTGCCTTGGCCACGCATGAAAATGTCATTATTGCTGGGGCTTTTAATGCTCATCATCAATAGATAGGCGAGACTGGGCCAGCCAGTGCAGATGGGCGCCATTTAGCTGCAGCTCTGCGAGAAATACATGAAATTACACTTCTTAACACTGGGGAACCCACTCACATTCAAGTGGGTTCCCTCGATCTTACATTAATCTTAACAGCCCTCAAGCATCAGGTGAAGTGGGAAGTAGACCCGGTGATCACCAGTGACCACTATGCTACTGTCACAACACTAAACATAGAACGTCCTCCTACACCACCTGCACAACCTAGGTGGAATTTAAGAAAGGCCAACTGGAATATATACCAAAAAGAACTTGAAAAGTGATATGCAACATACACGCCACCTGAGGACTTGAACATACACGAGACCAATCTCCAGGAAGCCACTGCAGCTGCTGCAAACAAAGCTATTCCAACCATTATACTAGGAAACACAGTCAAACTCTAAATGAACATAGTAGGCTGGGCAAGATATGGGGGCAGATTAAAACCAAATCAGGTCGACCATCCCGACCACAGGCATGTATTCAATCATTGTAAGAGGCTGAGAGACTTACTCTCCAATTTACAGAAAGAACAGCTTCATATCAGCTTCCTGCAATGGTCAGAAGGCAGCAAGAACAATTAAAAACAAGAGAGGTTCTTAGCCATTCATGAGAAGATAGCTAAAAATGACGAATGTAACTGTCCCTTCACCAAACGAGAACTAATCAGAGCTAAAAAAAAAAAGCGGTAAGGACACTGCACCAGGTGCTGATAACATTACATACTCAATGGTCACACATGCAGGTCCTGCTGGAGAACAAGGAATATTGGACGTCATCAATGCATCTTGGCAGCAAGGCAAACTACCGACCTCTTGGAAGAAAGCAGACATCATACCGATTCCAAAGCTGAAAGAACCTGGCATTTACAGACCCATTTCATTAACATCATGCATTAATAAAACTGCAGAACGGATGGTCTTAAATAGGCTACTGTGGAAGACTGGAGACCTTCATAAACAAATATTTGGCTTCACTAGAGGAGTAGGTACTGCCAACTGCATAGCAACATTACTAGGAACAGTTAACTCAGGTTTAGCTCCAGTGATTTTCCTTGATCTAGAAAAAAAACATTCGAACTTGCAAGCCCGCAAGCAATTTTACACACTTTAATTAAAAAATGCTGTAAAGGAAAATATGCTAGCATGGATTCAAGATTACCTAAGTCACAGGTATGCCAGAGTAAAGTTGCAAGAACAACTGTCGGACTACCACTTGCATGAGAATGGGACTCCACAAGGAGGAGTCCTCAGTCAGTCTTTTTAACATCCTTATGGAAAACTTTACCATAACATATACAGAAGGGATTATATTGCTAAGCTATGCTGATGATATAGCATTAGTCATTACAGGTTCTTCACGTCTAAATAAAGCACAAGGTGCATTAGATAAAGTAACATCTGAATGCAGTATTTTAAGGGTAAAAATATCTGCACAGAAGTACAAGGCAATGAGACTAGGCGGCAACACGCCAGACAGGCACCTACGCATTCACGACATTAACCTTCAGTGGGTTACACAATATCAATATCTCGGAGTGTGGATAGATTCTGAAATGACATTCAACAAGCAAATTCAATATCTGAAGGAGAAAACAAAATCACGACTGAATATAATGAGAGCAATCACAGGGCCCCGTCTAGGAGCGGGACCCAAAGTGTTAAGAATGTTTTACTTACACGCCGTTCGTTCCCTAGTTGATTATGCAGCGCCTGCCTTACTCCTCCTGGCCAGGGGGCAAACATTGAGGTTATTCAAAATGATGCAATGCGAGTCATAACAGGAGCTCCTACATGGACTAAAATACTAAGCCTAAGAACAGAAACCAAGCTAACGTCGATTGAAATAAGGGTAAAAGGGATCGCTGCGTACATACTGACCAAGATATTGACTAGACCTAGAATCAGTTCACCTAAAGATATAATCACTGGAGCACTAACGCGGGACAGAAGAGCCTCCAATAGCAACAGGTGGACCCATTGTGCAATAAACACCATCAATACATAAGATATAACAAATACAGGTACTGAGAAGGGTGTCGACGAAATACATGCAGACTTCGTTATACAAGCCCCTTGGGAATCTCTGCCAACAGACTTTAAGATTATGGTTATTGAAGGAAAAAAGAGCCAGACTAATCTTCAACTGCTACGTAATATTGCACAGATGCATATAGAATCAAACTTGGCATCTGACACCTTCACATACTTCACAGGTGGATCAGTAGACCAGCAGGGACAAGAAACCGGAGCGGCATTTAGGGCAAGAAATTCTGTAGCTAGTTGAAGACTTTCAAATGTTTGTTCAACTTTGTAAACACAGATGATAGCAATTCAAATGGCTTTGGAACATGCCATTGCTGAACCCCGACAACATGTTCATGAAGAAGTCATGGATGGAACCAATAAAGAAGTCATGGAAGAAAGTAATAAAGATGTCGTGGAAAGAACCAATAAAGGAGTCGTGGAAAGAACCAATAAAGGAGTCGTGGAAAGAACCAGTAAAGAAGTCATGGAAGGAACCAATAAAGAGGTAATTGAAGGAACCAATAAAGAAGTAAATGAAGGAACCAATAAAGAGGCCATGGAAGGAACCAATAAAGAGGGCATGGATGGAACAAATAAAGATATCGTGGAAGTAACCAATAAGGAGGTCATGAAAGGAACCAATAAAGAGGTCTTGGTAGGAACCAATGAAGAGGTCATGGAAGGAACCAATAAAGAAGTCATGGAAGGAACCAATAAAGAGATTTTGGAAGGCACCAATAAAGAGGTCATGGAAGGAACCAATAAAGAGGTCTTGGAAGGAACCAATAAAGAGGTCATGGAAGGAACCAATAAAGAGGTCTTGAAAGGAACCAATAAAGAGGTCTTGAAAGGAACCAATAAAGAGGTCATGGAAGGAACCAATAAAGAGGTCTTGTAAGGAACCAATAAAGTGGTCATGGAAGAAACCAATAAAGAGGCCATGGAAGGAACCAATAAAGAGGTCATGGAAGGAACCAATAAAGAGGTCATGGAAGGAACCAATAAAGAGGTCTTGGTAGGAACCAATAAAGAGGTCATGGAAGGAACCAATAAAGAGTCCGTGGAAGGAACCAATAAAGAGGTCACGGAAGGAACCAATAAAGAGGTCATGGAAGGAACCAATAAAGATGTCATGGAAGGAACCAATTAAGAGGTCATGGAAGGAACCAATAAAGAGGTCATGGAAGGAATCAATAAAGAGGCCATGGAAGGAACCAATAAAGAGGTCATGGAAGGAACCAATAAAGAGACCATGGAAGGAATCAATAAAGAGGCCATGGATGGAACCAATAAAGAGGTCATGGAAGGAACCAATAAAGAGGTCATGGAAGGAACCAATAAAGAGATCGTGGAAGGAACCAATAAAGAGGTCATGGAAGGAACCAATAAAGAGGTCATGGAAGGAACCAATAAAGATGTCGTGGAAGGAATCAATAAAGAGGCCATGGAAGGAACCAATAAAGAGGTCATGGAAGGAACCAATTAAGAGGTCATGGAAGGAACCAATAAAGATGTCGTGGAAGGAATCAATAAAGAGGCCATGGAAGGAACCAATAAAGAGGTCATGGAAGGAACCAATAAAGAGGTCATGGAAGGAACCAATAAAGAGGTCTTGGAAGGAACCAATAAAGAGGTCATGGAAGGAACCAATAAAGAGGTCTTGAAAGGAACCAATAAAGAGGTCTTGAAAGGAACCAATAAAGAGGTCATGGAAGGAACCAATAAAGAGGTCTTGTAAGGAACCAATAAAGTGGTCATGGAAGAAACCAATAAAGAGGCCATGGAAGGAACCAATAAAGAGGTCATGGAAGGAACCAATAAAGAGGTCATGGAAGGAACCAATAAAGAGGTCTTGGTAGGAACCAATAAAGAGGTCATGGAAGGAACCAATAAAGAGTCCGTGGAAGGAACCAATAAAGAGGTCACGGAAGGAACCAATAAAGAGGTCATGGAAGGAACCAATAAAGATGTCATGGAAGGAACCAATTAAGAGGTCATGGAAGGAACCAATAAAGAGGTCATGGAAGGAATCAATAAAGAGGCCATGGAAGGAACCAATAAAGAGACCATGGAAGGAATCAATAAAGAGGCCATGGATGGAACCAATAAAGAGGTCATGGAAGGAACCAATAAAGAGGTCATGGAAGGAACCAATAAAGAGGTCGTGGAAGGAACCAATAAAGAGGTCATGGAAGGAACCAATAAAGAGGTCATGGAAGGAACCAATAAAGATGTCGTGGAAGGAATCAATAAAGAGGCCATGGAAGGAACCAATAAAGAGGTCATGGAAGGAACCAATTAAGAGGTCATGGAAGGAACCAATAAAGATGTCGTGGAAGGAATCAATAAAGAGGCCATGGAAGGAACCAATAAAGAGGTCATGGAAGGAACCAATTAAGAGGTCATGGAAGGAACCAATAAAGAGGTCATGGAAGGAACCAATAAAGAGGTCATGGAAGGAACCAATAAAGATGTCGTGGAAGGAATCAATAAAGAGGCCATGGAAGGAACCAATAAAGAGGTCATGGAAGGAACCAATAAAGAGGTCATGGAAGGAACCAATAAAGAGGTCATGGAAGGAACCAATAAAGAGGCCATGGAAGGAATCAATAAAGAGGCCATGGAAGGAACCAATAAAGAGGTCATGGAAGGAACCAATAGAGAGGTCACGGAAGGAACCAATAAAGAGGTCATGGAAGGAACCAATAGAGAGGTCACGGAAGGAACCAATAAAGAGGTCATGGAAGGAACCAATAAAGAGGTCACGGAAGGAACCAATAAAAAGGCCATGGAAGGAACCAATAAAGAGGTCATGGAAGGAACCAATAAAGAGGTCATGGAAGGAACCAATAAAGAGGTCATGGAAGGAACCAATAAAGAGGTCTTGGAAGGAACCAATAAAGAGGTCATGGAAGGAGCCAATAAAGAGGTCATGGAAGGAGCCAATAAAGAGGTCATGGAAGGAGCCAATAAAGATGTCATGGAAGGAGCCAATAAAGAGGTCATGGAAGGAGCCAATAAAGAGGTCATGGAAGGAACCAATAAAGAGGTCATGGAAGGAACCAATAAAGAGGTCATGGAAGGAACCAATAAAGAGGTCATGGATGGAACCAATAAAGAGGGCATGGAAGGAATCAATAAAGAGGTCTTGGAAGGAGCCAATAAAGAGGTCATGGAAGGAGCCAATAAAGAGGTCATGGAAGAGACCAATAAAGAGGCCATGGAAGGAGCCAATAAAGAGGTCATGGAAGGAGCCAATAAAGAGGTCATGGAAGGAACCAATAAAGAGGTCATGGAAGGAGCCAATAAAGAGGTCATGGAAGGAACCAATAAAGAGGTCATGGAAGGAACCAATAAAGAGGTCATGGAAGGAGCCAATAAAGAGGTCATGGAAGGAGCCAATAAAGAGGTCATGGAAGGAGCCAATAAAGAGGTCATGGAAGGAACCAATAAAGAGGTCATGGAAGGAACCAATAAAGAGGTCATGGAAGGAACCAATAAAGAGGTCATGGAAGGAACCAATAAAGAGGTCATGGAAGGAACCAATAAAGAGGTCATGGAAGGAACCAATAAAGAGGTCATGGAAGGAACCAATAAAGAGGTCATGGAAGGAACCAATAAAGAGGGCATGGAAGGAATCAATAAAGAGGTCTTGGAAGGAGCCAATAAAGAGGTCTTGGAAGGAGCCAATAAAGAGGTCATGGAAGGAGCCAATAAAGAGGTCATGGAAGAGACCAATAAAGAGGCCATGGAAGAGACCAATAAAGAGGCCATGGAAGGGACCAGAGTGTATTATATACTTCCTAAGGAAGATACTCTATCATCTTTTCGACCAATAAAAGAGCCGATACAGTTTTTCTCCTCATGTGGCTCTATAGAACTGTAGTTTGGGTCTTCGGTTTATTTACTAAGTCGTCTTCATACTGTCTCTATGCTGCTTCTCTCAAATTTGGTACTCAATGCTGGCCCTTCGATACTTTTGTTCTCTGTTGTTCTATTATTCCAGCATTTTCTCCATGCCCTTGTACTTACTTGCTTGGCTTCTTTACATCTTTGACGGCCCATCCTCCTGTATAGGTAGTACTTATAGTATCGATGAGGACCGTTGTACATATATTGACGTAGAGGGTAAATGGTAAGTTGAAATCGGTACTTTTTGAATTTGGACAAACAGGAAAATTTTTGT
Source organism: Procambarus clarkii (assembly GCF_040958095.1). Taxonomy (NCBI): domain Eukaryota; kingdom Metazoa; phylum Arthropoda; class Malacostraca; order Decapoda; family Cambaridae; genus Procambarus; species Procambarus clarkii. The sequence continues at coordinate 18,353,529 of NC_091178.1, forward strand.
ACTGAATTTGCAAAGAAAACGTAACCAAATCTAGCCTAACCTTCTAAGGCTGAGGTTAGATTTAGGATACACGCTATTTGAGGCCTAATAGTACATATATGTGCTATACTAGGCCTAGTAATATTTAAGTTTGGTTTTTAGTTTTATTTTGTTCGAACTCTGTAAAGTGAATATTACAAAAATTCTACTGTTCAATTGTTCATTACGTCTATGTATGTACGATGGGTCTTTGGTTACTAACCACCACTAACCACATTGTTACTAACGAAAACTATCTAAACAGGAGGATAAGTTGTCTTTGATCAGATCATTGATTCCTCTTTTGCAAATCATTCTTTTACTTTTGTACCGGTACAAACTTGCCTTCTGTCTTCCGGTACTTCTGTATGATATAATCCATTTTGTTTTGAGCAGTCTTTTCTCTGAGTTATGTTTAACATGGCATTCCTATTCTCATCTCTTCGAAATTCCCCTTCTGAATATTAGTGTTTTTGCTTTCTGGACTCTTCCTTCAATAGATTATTCCTACTCCCAACATATATTCAGACGTCACTACAGTGTGATCACACATTCTTACAGAGGCTTACAATTTTCTTTTGTTTATTCCGACTCGTAAATTCTGAATATCACGTCATCATTGCTCATCATTTCACGTTGCCACTTCCAATAGTTAAGTTCCTCGTGTGTCTGTGCTCTCATGCGAGTTTTTGTTCTCTGTGTACACTTTTCCTTTTGTCTCTCCTTCTTAGATTTATTTCTACAGGCAACGGGAGCAGTTCTTTCTTTTATAGTAATAATTGTCATGTTTTTTCTGTCTAGCTCTTTATTAATTCAGTGGAGGCTTTTACATCGCTACTATTTCTAGCTCTGGTCCTCTAATTTTCATGGTTTAAGTAGTCTCTGAAATCTTCACAGTCAAGGATAACCATCTCCTCGAAGCTCCATTTCTTTCTTATCATCAGGTCCATTCAAATTCCATCACGCATTTTCTGTATCATATAGTTGTTTAGCAGAAACATTGCATTTGCTATGATGCCTGACAATTTCGTTCCTGTGACTGCTATTACATCTGGATTTTCTTCCCTTGCCCTTTCCAAGTTTGCTTACTTTATATGTAATCCTATCTATGTTTGAGCTCATTTTCAGGACTCCCTAAATGGTCACAAATATTGTGCTCAGTCATATAAACACCATATCAACCCGTAATGTGAAGGTTCTGGTAGCACTCAATGTCTCGCATGATTACCGTATACCTTATCTGACTACAGTATATGCTGACGCCTTTGAAGGCATTCATCAGTTGACGATGGTATGAATGTTTACTTGTTATAGTCATGCAGGTCATTTGAAAGATGCTGTTACATGCTTTCTCTCACACTCATTTGTAATCTTTGACTGCCAAGACTGGCACGGTTCAGGGCGTCTCTGCCTGCTCACAATATGGCGCCTTGTATGGTAGAGCCCAGTCAAGATCTATACAGACCCAGACCAGGTTTATATACACCCCCCCATCCCTTTCCCCTACCCCCTCCCTTTATTGTCCTCAAATACCTTTCGCTTGAGCACTTACACAGATTGTCACTCTATACTGCTCTTTGTGGATGTGTTGAAATTTGATGGAGTTGGCTTCTCCGTTATTTTCACCGAGGAAATCCTTATATTCCGTCTATCTTCAGTGACGAGTATTTTTATTTCGGAGTTGTATGAAAACTATTTATACGCGAAGACGGTTTTCACGTTCCGTTGATATTGTGTTTCTGTTGTTGTTTCAAACAGCCCGTCGCTCTTAGTCTTTTAACTATTCTCATTCCCTGGTGATGAAATTTAACCATAGTTGCACCTCATCTTTAACTAGCGAGTGGAGTTCTGGTGTGTTCCCAGCCATACTACTCTTGCTTCCGATTAAATAGTAGACGCCTATTCCCTTTGACGGTAGTCAGTTCCTTACTCGCATTTTCCTACACTCTTCCAATTATAGCACGATTAACAACTAATGGATAAATTACCTAGCTGTTTCGAACAATAAATTAAGGACTATGGAATAGGATCGATTCCTGGGATCATCTTCCTTTCACCGCAACATGAAGCGAGAAACACCTCTGGCATAGTTAGGTTACTTACTGAACACACGTGTGTGTGATACTGTCAGAACTGCATTGTTCCGCTATCAGCCAACTACCTGTTTGTAGGATGTCCTAATTTTCCCGATGATTGAATATTTTGCTTTCCTGCTGCTTTACTGAGCGTTCCTTTACTGAGCGTTCCTTTACTGAGCGTTCCTTTACTGAGCGTTCCTTTACTGAGCGTTCCTTTACTGAGCGTTCCTTTACTGAGCGTTCCTTTACTGAGCGTTCCTTTACTGAGCGTTCCTTTACTGAGCGTTCCTTTACTGAGCGTTCCTTTACTGAGCGTTCCTTTACTGAGCGTTCCTTTACCGAGCGTTGTTTTACTGAGCGTTGCTTTACCGAGCGTTGTTTTACTGAGCGTTGCTTTACCGAGCGTTGTTTTACTGAGCGTTGCTTTTCCGAGCGTTGTTTTACTGAGCGTTGCTTTACCGAGCGTTGTGTTACTGAGCGTTGCTTTACCGAGCGTTGCTTTACCGAGCGTTGCTTTACCGAGCGTTGCTTTACCGAGCGTTGCTTTACCGAGCGTTGTTTTACTGAGCGTTGCTTTACCGAGCGTTGTTTTACTGAGCGTTGTTTTACTGAGCGTTGCTTTACCGAGCGTTGTTTTACTGAGCGTTGCTTTACCGAGCGTTGTTTTACTGAGCGTTGCTTTACCGAGCGTTGTTTTACCGAGCGTTGCTTTACCGAGCGTTGTTTTACTGAGCGTTGCTTTACCGAGCGTTGTTTTACTGAGCGTTGTTTTACTGAGCGTTGTTTTACTGAGCGTTGCTTTACCGAGCGTTGTTTTACTGAGCGTTGCTTTACCGAGCGTTGTTTTACCGAGCGTTGCTTTACCGAGCGTTGTTTTACTGAGCGTTGCTTTACCGAGCGTTGTTTTACTGAGCGTTGCTTTACCGAGCGTTGTTTTACTGAGCGTTCCTCTACCGAGCGTTGTTTTACTGAGCGTTGTTTTACTGAGCGTTGCTTTACCGAGCGTTGTTTTACTGAGCGTTCCTCTACCGAGCGTTGCTTTACTGAGCGTTGTTTTACTGAGCGTTGCTTTACCGAGCGTTGTTTTACTGAGCGTTCCTCTACCGAGCGTTGTTTTACTGAGCGTTGTTTTACTGAGCGTTCCTTTTCCGAGCGTTGTTTTACTGAGCGTTCCTTTACCGAGCGTTGTTTTACTGAGTGTTGCTCTACTGAGCGTTGTTTTACTGAGCGTACCTTTACCGAGCGTTGTTTTACTGAGCGTTGTTTTACTGAGCGTTGTTTTACTGAGCGTTGCTTTACTGAGCGTTGCTTTACTGAGCGTTGCTTTACTGAGCGTTGTTTTACCGAGCGCTCCTTTACCGAGCGCTCCTTTACCGAGCGTTGCTTTACCGAGCGTTGCTTTACCGAGCGTTGCTTTACCGAGCGTTGCTTTACCGAGCGTTGCTTTACCGAGCGTTGCTTTACCGAGCGTTGCTTTACCGAGCGTTGCTTTACCGAGCGTTGCTTTACCGAGCGTTGCTTTACCGAGCGTTGCTTTACCGAGCGTTGCTTTACCGAGCGTTGCTTTACCGAGCGTTGCTTTACCGAGCGTTGCTTTACCGAGCGTTGCTTTACCGAGCGTTGCTTTACCGAGCGTTGCTTTACCGAGCGTTGCTTTACCGAGCGTTGCTTTACCGAGCGTTGCTTTACCGAGCGTTGCTTTACCGAGCGTTGCTTTAGCTTTAGCCTGAGACATCCAACCAAAGACTGTATAGCCAAGCACAAGGCAAGCCAGACCACAACAGCCAAATGTCCAAATTGTGGAGGCAAACATCAGGCCTGGAGCACAACCTGCTTTACACATAAAGAAAAGGTGCAGACAGCTCAGGCCAGGATAACCACACTGACCAGCACTACATACACCAACACCAACGTCTGGAACACTCGTGCACAGCCACAACAGACACCCACTCTCACAGAGCAAAATTTCCTGAATCTATCAACTCCAAATCAGAAAATTAACAAAAATGCTACAGAAATACAACACAAAAAAGCAAAAATCACTTACTTACGAAATCAGCATGACAAATTTAGTTTTACCGAGATCCAGTTGAAAGACATGGCAAAGACCATTATGAATTGCTTACAGATGACGCAGAACGCCTCACAGCAACAGACTCAAGAAATCACTTATGTAGTAATGGACAAGATCGCGCAACAGACCACAGTTACACAAGAAATAGTCTGAGGCAAGACGGAGCACAAGAGGACAAACAACGCGACATAGACATACAGACTACCAACAACAGTCGGGTAGTCAAGACACCAGACCATCAACATTCACAAAAGCAACTTCAAGAAGCAGTGACCACTCAAGATCAACAGAATCTTAAACACAAGAGACAGACAACAGCCAATGCAGTCTGATATGCAACAACACCAACAAAGAACTATTGGACAGCAAAGATGCACAGGTTCCAACAACACAAGAAACGGCCACGAACAATCAATGCAGTCCGATGTGCAGCAATACCAACAGCAAAGTGATATGCAGGCGATGAGTCACAATAACGTGGCTGAAGTAGGTTGACCACAATCGACTTGAGAGTGGTCCAGGACGGACCGAAACGTCGTCGTCCCTTCACTTTCTAGTGTGTGGTCTGGTTAGGAAAGTGATAGACCACAGTTATGCACAGATTTCAACAATGCAGAGGATGACCATTAGCAATCAGTGCAGTCCGATTTTGCAGCGACACGACTTGCGAGGTGTAGAATATAGACGTCGATTCCGAAGAGGAGTTCTTCTAGAACAGGCATTACCGACCAAAACTATCGTCTGGCCATTACGAATACTGCATAGGGAACATGTAAGGTCTTGGAAATAAAAACCACACCCTTCAGGAAGCTGCAATCAATATGAAAGCAGATATAATCGTTTTGGAAGAAACTCTTTCCCCAGTCACGAAGTCCTTCAGATTAGCTGGATATCAGCACTGTGTATGATATCTTCCCCGTATGAACAGGGGAGACAAGGAGTGTTAATGATCTTAAGACTAGATTTAGTTAAGACTAGTTTAGTTAAGCTAGTTAAGACTAGATTTCACTAGATTTCATTCGGCATGTACAGGAGTAACACTACAGCACTGAGAGCTGGCCACTTGCTCTGGGTGTGTAAAAATGACCTGCCAGCTTGGAATATCCTTAAAAACCTTCTAGATAACATGACGCATGATCGGAAAACATCATTCATTGGAAGCCTACCAGCCATCCAGAAGGAGTGGGAAAGGAACAACAACAATTCTAATATTCAAGGGGCGGAGGATATAGTCAGGGATGAAAATGAGGCTGAAACTCAGGAAGTTGTAAACTCTGACTCAGTAGGCCAGGATGTAGATGACAGTAAACAACAAAGTGTACCAGACAGCACTGACAGCTCGATAGGTACAGACACTACGACGGTTCCCGATAGATCAATTCAGAACAGAAGGACAGACTTATGCAAATTTTATGCAAAGGGTATATGCAGACATAGATATGCTGGTAATAAGAAAGGATTAGAATGCAGTTACCAACATCCCAAAAAGTGTTTAAATATGCTTAGGAAAGGTGAGTGTCGATTTGGATCAATATGTAGGTTTTTCCATCCTGACATGTGCCAAACCTCACTGGAGGACAGAAAATGCTATGACCTCAGCTGCCCACACTTTCACGTGAAAGGCACGGAACGCTACATAAAGAGTGGCAAGCAGGATAATGAATTTGGAGGAAACTCTATAAATTTTTTATACCAGACCGGCAGAGAATTCAAAAGGAGCAGCATGGAGAGTGTATGGAACTGGATGCCAGATCCACTGGCATTCCAGAATTACAGATACAATTACCTACCGAAAGGGAACTACAACTACGACAGACAACTGCCCTACAACAATCAGTACTGGTCAGAACAAACTCATTATGTCCACGCATAATGGGCTTGCCGAAAAAGTCTCCCATTCAAACTATCACTAATAGAGTAACCTCAGTCATCTTTGCCAACATACAAGGACTGAAAACAAGAACAAACAACAAAGTACAGTTCATAAATGGCCTCCTCACGGAGTCAAATGCAGTATTTGGAGCTTTCACAGAAACCCATGCAGGGGAATTGTTGGACAGTGAGATCTGGATTCCAGGATATAACCTATACAGGTGTGATAGGAAAATTAGGTCACATGGAGGAGTGGGTCTGTATATTAGGGAAGACCTTGTATGCTCGGAGCTCCTAAACGTTACAAATGAGGTGGTAGAGGTACTGGGATTAAAAATAGAGAAAATAAATTTAGTGATTATTCTAATATACAAACCGCCAGATGCAACGGCTGAGGAATTCACAGAACAGATAAACAAAATAGAGAATAGCCTTGATAATTTGGAGAACCCGATACCTGATATTATCTTCCTAGGTGACTTCAACTTGCCTAGTCTTAGGTGGAAAATAGCAAACAATAATATTATACCAGGAAATCTATCAGGACCTAACCAACCACAGATTAGAGAACTACTTAGATTCTGTGACAAATTTTCACTCAATCAGCAGCTATCGGAGCCAACGAGAAATGAAAATATTCTAGATCTGGTCTTTACGAACAATGAAGACATTATCAGAGACATTACGATATCAGATACCACATACTCAGATCACAAGCTCATTGAAGTGCAAACGACCATCAATACTCAGAATAGACCTAAAACGTTGATAAAGCGAGAGGGGCTATTCAGTAAATTCAATTTTAATAATAAAAGGATAGACTGGGAGATAATAAACAGGGAACTTACAAACATTCCATGGGGAACTGTTCTAAGTAATACAAGTCCTACAGAAGGAATAGAAAAACTGACTTCAGAAGCGTATCAAGTCTGAAACATGTTCCTTTGAGGAAAGCCAGAAAGAGATCTAACGTAGAAAGAGAACGCAGACGACACTATAAACGCAGGAAAAAAATAACGGAACTGCTTATGCAGACACGAATTTCCCGTCAAAGAAGGAATAATTTAAATAGGGATATTGAATAAATCGAGCGGAAATTGAAACACTCATATGAAACTGAAGAAAGGCAGTTAGAACAGAGAGCAATTCAGGAAATAAAGAAAAATCCAAAATATTTCTTCTCATATGCGAAATCAATAGCAAAAACCACTGCCAGTATTGGACCTATTCGTACAAGTGAAGGTTCATACACGGAGGATGACAAACAAATTAGTTAAATCCTAAAAAAGCAGCATGAGGACATGTTTAGCACTCCAATAAACAACATGAAAGTGGAAGATCCAGACAATTTCTTTATGCGAGATATTCAAACCCCTGTAAATATAACTGATATCAACACGAGCGCATTAAATTTTGAAAGAGAAATTGAAAACATGCCCATGCACTCGGTCTCAGGTCCAGACTCATGGAATTCAATATTTATAAAGAAATGCAAAGTGCCGGTAGCACAGGCACTCAGTATAGTGTGGAGGAAGAGCTTGGACACGGGGGAGATACCAGATGCACTTAAAGTAGCAGACATAGCCCCTCTACACAAGGGAGGGAGCAAAGCATTGGCAAAGAATTATAGACCAGTTGCACTAACATCACACATCATAAAAGTATTTGAGAGAGTGATTAGGAGTCAGGTCACCAATTTCATGGAGACCAATGACCTTCACAACCCAGGCCAAGTAGTGCTCAAGTAGCTCTCACAGCTACTTGAGCACTACGACAAAGTCACTGAGGCATTAGAAGAAAAACAGAATGCTGATGGGATATACACGGACTTCGCAAAGGCTTTCGATAAATGTGACCATGGCGTGATAGCACACAAAATGAAGTCAATGGGAAAAACCAGTAAAGTAGGACGCTGGATACTCAGTTTTCTGTCAAACAGGACTCGGCGAGTAACGGTCAACCATATAAAATCTAGTCCAAGTGCAGTTAAGAGCTCTGTACCTCAGGGTACAGTCCTTGCACCGCTGCTTTTCCTTATTCTCATATCAGATATAGACAAAAATACAAGTCACAGCTTCGTATCATCCTTTGCAGATGACAAAAATCAGTATGAAAATTTCCTCGGCTGAAGACATTGAAAAACTTCAAGCTGATATTAATAAAGTTTTCGACTGGGCAGCAGAAAATAACATGATTTTTAAGTGCTAAATTCCAGGTACTCAGGTACGGTAAAAATGAGGACCTTAAACATAATACAGAGTACAAAACACAATCAAATGTACCCATAGTAGGAAAACAGCATGTAAAGGATTTGGGAATAATAATGTCTGACGACCTAACGTTTATGGAGCATAATCAAGCAAATATTGCGACAGCCAGAAAAATGATGGGATGGATTACGAGAACATTCAAATCCCGGGATCCCATCACAATGGTTGTACTCTTCAAGTCACTTGTGTTGTCCCGTCTTGAGTACTGCTCAGTAATCACTTCCCCCTTCAGAGCAGGAGAGATTGCTGAAATAGGGGGAATACAGAGAACATATACGGCACGCATAGACGCAAAAAAGCACCTAAATTATTGGGATCGTCTCAAAGCCCTCCAAATGTACTCACTAGAAAGAAGACGAGAGAGATATCAAATAATATACACCTGGAAGATACTGGAGGGCCAAGTACCAAATCTACATAGTAAAATAACAGCGTACTGGAGTGAACGATATGGAAGAAAATGTAGAATTGAACCAGTGAAGAGCAGGGGTGCCATAGGCACAATCTGAGAACACTGTATAAACATCAGAGGTCCGCGGTTGTTCAACGTCCTCCCAGCAAGCATAAGAAATATTGCCGGAACAACCGTGGACATCTTCAAGAGGAAACTAGATTTCTTCCTCCAAGTAGTGCAGGACCAACCGGGCTGTGGTGGGTATGTGGGCCTGCGGGCCGCTCCAAGCAACAGCCTAGTGGACCAAACTCTCACAAATCAAGCCTGGCCTCGGGCCGGGCATGGGGAGTAGAAGAACTCCCAGAACCCCATCAAGCAGGTATCAACCAGGTAACCAGGTGACCCTAGTCAGAAACACCCTACCCAGCAATAAAATAGACCCATTGTCATGTGGGGATGGAGTAGAGGTATTAGCACTAACAGTAAATGTGACTAATATTGAGCTCCTCATATACAACATCTACAAGCCCCCTAGACGTAAACAAGAAGCAGAGGCAGTGCTTGCCTTGGCCACGCATGAAAATGTCATTATGCCGGATTTTATGCCCGAAACGCTTTGCGTAATAGTGGCTTTAGGCATTGTATGTACTAGCTCTACCTATAAGTCAACCAATCCTTGTAAAAATTTATTGTATGTATGTACCTTACCTAAATAAAATTGTATTGTAATTGTATTATTGCTGGGACTTTTAATGCTCATCATCAATAGATAAGCGAGACTGGGCCAGCCAGTGCAGATGGGCGCCATTTAGCTGCAGCTCTGCGAGAAATACATGAAATTACACATAACACTGGGGAACCCACTCACATTCAAGTGGGTTCCCTCGATCTTACATTAATCTTAACAGCCCTCGAGCATCAGGTGAAGTGGGAAGTAGACCCGGTGATCACCAGTGACCACTATGCTACTGTCACAACACTAAACATAGAACGTCCTCCTACACCACCTGCACAACCTAGGTGGAATTTAAGAAAGGCCAACTGGAATATATACCAAAAAGAACTTGAAAAGTGATATGCAACATACACGCCACCTGAGGACTTGAACATACACGAGACCAATCTCCAGGAAGCCACTGCAGCTGCTGCAAACAAAGCTATTCCAACCATTATACTAGGAAACACAATACGAAAGAACTCTTAGTCCTATATTAATGAAGTTAAAGAATGAAACCACAGAGCCAGCATTATTAGAAAACATCTAAAGAGAAACCCCACACCAGAAAGAAGAACTCTGCTAAGAGTAGTGATATCTGAACCAAGAAGAGTTTCTAGAGTGATAAGGGAGGCAAGATGGTTTGAGTGGTGTCAAACTCTAAATGAACATAGTAGGCTGGGCAAGATATGGGGGCAGATTAAAACCAAATCAGGTCGACCATCCCGACCACAGGCATGTATTCAATCATTGTAAGAGGCTGAGAGTCACTTACTCTCCAATTTACAGAAAGAACAGCTTCATATCAGCTTTCTGCAATGGTCAGAAGGCAGCAAGAACAATTAAAAACAAGAGAGGTTCTTAGCCATTCATGAGAAGATAGCTAAAAATGACGAATGTAACTGTCCCTTCACCAAACGAGAACTAATCAGAGCTAAAAAAAAAAGCGGTAAGGACACTGCACCAGGTGCTGATAACATTACATACTCAATGGTCACACATGCAGGTCCTGCTGGAGAACAAGGAATATTGGACGTCATCAATGCATCTTGGCAGCAAGGCAAACTACCGACCTCTTGGAAGAAAGCAGACATCATACCGATTCCAAAGCTGAAAGAACCTGGCATTTACAGACCCATTTCATTAACATCATGCAATAATAAAACTGCAGAACGGATGGTCTTAAATAGGCTACTGTGGAAGACTGGAGACCTTCATAAACAAATATTTGGCTTCACTAGAGGAGTAGGTACTGCCAACTGCATAGCAACATTACTAGGAACAGTTAACTCAGGTTTAGCTCCAGTGATTTTCCTTGATCTAGAAAAAAACATTCGAACTTGCAAGCCCGCAAGCAATTTTACACTTTAATTAAAAAATGCTGTAAAGGAAAATATGCTAGCATGGATTCAAGATTACCTACGTCACAGGTATGCCAGAGTAAAGTTGCAAGAACAACTGTCGGACTACCACTTGCATGAGAATGGGACTCCACAAGGAGGAGTCCTCAGTCAGTCTTTTTAACATCCTTATGGAAAACTTTACCATAACATATACAGAAGGGATTATATTGCTAAGCTATGCTGATGATATAGCATTAGTCATTACAGGTTCTTCACGTCTAAATAAAGCACAAGGTGCATTAGATAAAGTAACATCTGAATGCAGTATTTTAAGGGTAAAAATATCTGCACAGAAGTATAAGGCAATGAGACTAGGCGGCAACACTCCAGACAGGCACCTACGCATTCAAGACATTAACCTTCAGTGGGTTACACAATATCAATATCTCGGAGTGTGGATAGATTCTGAAATGACATTCAACAAGCAAATTCAATATCTGAAGGAGAAAACAAAATCACGACTGAATATAATGAGAGCAATCACAGGGCCCCGTCTAGGAGCGGGACCCAAAGTGTTAAGAATGTTTTACATACACGCCGTTCGTTCCCTAGTTGATTATGCAGCGCCTGCCTTACTCCTCCTGGCCAGGGGGCAAACATTGAGGTTATTCAAAATGATGCAATGCGAGTCATAACAGGAGCTCCTACATGGACTAAAATACTGAGCCTAAGAACAGAAACCAAGCTAACGTCGATTGAAATAAGGGTAAAAGGGATCGCTGCGTACATACTGACCAAGATATTGACTAGACCTAGAATCAGTTCACCTAAAGATATAATCACTGGAGCACTAACGCGGGACAGAAGAGCCTCCAATAGCAACAGGTGGACCCATTGTGCAATAAACACCATCAATACATAAGATATAACAAATACAGGTACTGAGAAGGGTGTCGACGAAATACATGCAGACTTCGTTATACAAGCCCCTTGGGAATCTCTGCCAACAGACTTTAAGATTATGGTTATTGAAGGAAAAAAGAGCCAGACTAATCTTCAACTGCTACGTAATATTGCACAGATGCATATAGAATCAAACTTGGCATCTGACACCTTCACATACTTCACAGGTGGATCAGTAGACCAGCAGGGACAAGAAACCGGAGCAGCATTTAGGGCAAGAAATTCTGTAGCTAGTTGAAGACTTTCAAATGTTTGTTCAACTTTGTAAACACAGATGATAGCAATTCAAATGGCTTTGGAACATGCCATTGCTGAACCCCGATAACATGTTCATGAAGTCATGGATGGAACCAATAAAGAAGTCATGGAAGAAAGTAATAAAGATGTCGTGGAAAGAACCAATAAAGGAGTCGTGGAAAGAACCAATAAAGGAGTCGTGGAAAGAACCAGTAAAGAAGTCATGGAAGGAACCAATAAAGAGGTAATTGAAGGAACCAATAAAGAAGTAAATGAAGGAACCAATAAAGAGGCCATGGAAGGAACCAATAAAGAGGGCATGGATGGAACAAATAAAGATATCGTGGAAGTAACCAATAAGGAGGTCATGAAAGGAACCAATAAAGAGGTCTTGGTAGGAACCAATAAAGAGGTCATGGAAGGAACCAATAAAAAAGTCATGGAAGGAACCAATAAAGAGATTTTGGAAGGAACCAATAAAGAAGTCATGAAAGGAACCAATAAAGAGGTCTTGGAAGGAACCAATAAAGAGGTCATGGAAGGAACCAATAAAGAGGTCTTGAAAGGAACCAATAAAGAGGTCTTGAAAGGAACCAATAAAGAGGTCATGAAAGGAACCAATAAAGTGGTCATGGAAGGAACCAATAAAGAGGTCATGGAAGGAACCAATAAAGAGGTCATGGAAGGAACCAATAAAGAGGTCATGGAAGGAACCAATTAAGAGGTCATGGAAGGAACCAATAAAGAGGTCATGGAAGGAACCAATTAAGAGGTCATGGAAGGAACCAATAAAGAGGTCATGGAAGGAACCAATAAAGAGGTCTTGGAAGGAACCAATAAAGTGGTCATGGAAGGAACCAATAAAGAGGTCATGGAAGGAACCAATAAAGAGGTCATGGAAGGAACCAATAAAGAGGTCATGGAAGGAACCAATAAAGAGGTCTTGGAAGGAACCAATAAAGAGGTCTTGGAAGGAACCAATAAAGAGGTCATGGAAGGAACCAATAAAGAGGTCATGGAAGGAACCAATAAAGAGGTCTTGGAAGGAACCAATTAAGAGGTCATGGAAGGAACCAATAAAGAGGTCATGGAAGGAACCAATAAAGAGGTCATGGAAGGAACCAATAAAGAGGTCATGGAAGGAACCAATAAAGAGGTCATGGAAGGAACCAATAAAGAGGTCATGGAAGGAACCAATAAAGAGGTCATGGAAGGAACCAATAAAGATGTCGTGGAAGGAACCAATTAAGAGGCCATGGAAGGAACCAATAAAGAGGCCATGGAAGGAACCAATAAAGAGGCCATGGAAGGAATCAATATTGAGGCCATGGAAGGAACCAATAAAGAGGTCATGGAAGGAACCAATAAAGAGGGCATGGAAGGAACCAATAAAGAGGGCATGGAAGGAATCAATAAAGAGGTCTTGGAAGGAGCCAATAAAGGTCATGGAAGGAGCCAATAAAGAGGTCATGGAAGAGACCAATAAAGAGGCCATGGAAGAGACCAATAAAGAGGCCATGGAAGGGACCAGAGTGTATTATCTACTTCCTAAGGAAGATGCTCTATCATCTTTACGACCAACAAAAGAGGCGATACAGTTTTCCTCCTCATGTGGCTCTATAGAACTGTAGTTTGGGTCTTCGGTTTATTTACTAAGTCGTCTTCATACTGTCTCTATGCTGCTTCTCTCAAATTTGGTACTCAATGCTGGCCCTTCGATACTTTTGTTCTCTGTTGTTCTGTTATTCCAGCATTTTCTCCATGCCCTTGTACTTACTTGCTTGGCTTCTTTACATCTTTGACGGCCCATCCTCCTGTATAGGTAGTACTTATAGTATCGATGAGGACCGTTGTACATATATTGACGTAGAGGGTAAATGGTAAGTTGAAATCGGTACTTTTTGAATTTGGACAAACAGGAAAATTTTTGTACTGAATTTGCAAAGAAAACGTAACCAAATCTAGCCTAACCTTCTAAGGCTGAGGTTAGATTTAGGATACACGCTATTTGAGGCCTAATAGTACATATATGTGCTATACTAGGCCTAGGAATATTTAAGTTTGGTTTTTAGTTTTATTTTGTTCGAACTCTGTAAAGTGAATATTACAAAAATTCTACTGTTCAATTGTTCATTACGTCTATGTATGTACGATGGGTCTTTGGTTACTAACCACCACTAACCACATTGTTACTAACGAAAACTATCTAAACAGGAGGATAAGTTGTCTTTGATCAGAGCATTGATTCCTCTTTTGCAAATCATTCTTTTACTTTGTACCGGTACAAACTTGCCTTCTGTCTTCCGGTACTTCTGTATGATATAATCCATTTTGTTTTGAGCAGTCTTTTCTCTGAGTTATGTTTAACATGGCATTCCTATTCTCATCTCTTCGAAATTCCCCTTCTGAATATTAGTGTTTTTGCTTTCTGGACTCTTCCTTCAATAGATTATTCCTACTCCCAACATATATTCAGACGTCACTACAGTGTGATCACACATTCCTACAGAGGCTTACAATTTTCTTTTGTTTATTCCGACTCGTAAATTCTGAATATCACGTCATCATTGCTCATCATTTCACGTTGCCACTTCCAATAGTTAAGTTCCTCGTGTGTCTGTGCTCCCGTGCGAGTTTTTGTTCCCTGTGTACACTTTTCCTTTTGTCTCTCCTTCTTAGATTTATTTCTACAGGCAACGGGAGCAGTTCTTTCTTTTATAGTAATAATTGTCATGTTTTTTCTGTCTAGCTCTTTATTAATTCAGTGGAGGCTTTTACATCGCTACTATTTCTAGCTCTGGTCCTCTAATTTTCATGGTTTAAGTAGTCTCTGAAATCTTCACAGTCAAGGATAACCATCTCCTCGAAGCTCCATTTCTTTCTTATCATCAGGTCCATTCAAATTCCATCACGCATTTTCTGTATCATATAGTTGTTTAGCAGAAACATTGCATTTGCTATGATGCCTGACAATTTCGTTCCTGTGACTGCTATTACATCTGGATTTTTTTCCCTTGCCCTTTCCAAGTTTGCTTACTTTATATGTAATCCTATCTATGTTTGAGCTCATTTTCAGGACTCCCTAAATGGTCACAAATATTGTGCTCAGTCATATAAACACCATATCAACCCGTAATGTGAAGGTTCTGGTAGCACTCAATGTCTCGCATGATTACCGTATACCTTATCTGACTACAGTATATGCTGACGCCTTTGAAGGCATTCATCAGTTGACGATGGTATGAATGTTTACTTGTTATAGTCATGCAGGTCATTTGAAAGATGCTGTTACATGCTTTCTCTCACACTCATTTGTAATCTTTGACTGCCAAGACTGGCACGGTTCAGGGCGTCTCTGCCTGCTCACAATATGGCGCCTTGTATGGTAGAGCCCAGTCAAGATCTATACAGACCCAGACCAGGTTTATATACACCCCCCCCCCTTTCCCCTACCCCCTCCCTTTATTGTCCTCAAATACCTTTCGCTTGAGCACTTACACAGATTGTCACTCTATACTGCTCTTTGTGGATGTGTTGAAATCTGATGGAGTTGGCTTCTCCGTTATTTTCACCGAGGAAATCCTTATATTCCGTCTATCTTCAGTGACGAGTATTTTTATTTCGGAGTTGTATGAAAACTATTTATACGCGAAGACGGTTTTCACGTTCCGTTGATATTGTGTTTCTGTTGTTGTTTCAAACAGCCCGTCGCTCTTAGTCTTTTAACTATTCTCATTCCCTGGTGATGAAATTTAAGCATAGTTGCACCTCATCTTTAACTAGCGAGTGGAGTTCTGGTGTGTTCCCAGCCATACTACTCTTGCTTCCGAGTAAATAGTAGACGCCTATTCCCTTTGACGGTAGTCAGTTCCTTACTCGCATTTTCCTACACTCTTCCAATTATAGCTCGATTAACAACTAATGGATAAATTACCTAGCTGTTTCGAATAATTAATTAAGGACTATGAAATAGGATCGATTCCTGGGATCATCTTCCTTTCACCGCAACATGAAGCGAGAAACACCTCTGGCATAGTTAGGTTACTTACTGAACACACGTGTGTGTGATACTGTCAGAACTGCATTGTTCCGCTATCAGCCAACTACCTCTTTGTAGGATGTCCTAATTTTCCCGATGATTGAATATTTTGCTTTCCTGCTGCTTTACCGAGCGTTGTTTTACCGAGCGTTGTTTTACCGAGCGTTGTTTTACCGAGCGTTGTTTTACCGAGCGTTGTTTTACCGAGCGTTGTTTTACCGAGCGTTGTTTTACCGAGCGTTGTTTTACCGAGCGTTGTTTTACCGAGCGTTGTTTTACCGAGCGTTGTTTTACCGAGCGTTGTTTTACCGAGCGTTGTTTTACCGAGCGTTGTTTTACCGAGCGTTGTTTTACCGAGCGTTGTTTTACCGAGCGTTGTTTTACCGAGCGTTGTTTTACCGAGCGTTGTTTTACCGAGCGTTGTTTTACCGAGCGTTGTTTTACCGAGCGTTGTTTTACCGAGCGTTGTTTTACCGAGCGTTGTTTTACCGAGCGTTGTTTTACCGAGCGTTGTTTTACCGAGCGTTGTTTTACCGAGCGTTGTTTTACCGAGCGTTGTTTTACCGAGCGTTGTTTTACCGAGCGTTGTTTTACCGAGCGTTGTTTTACCGAGCGTTGTTTTACCGAGCGTTGTTTTACCGAGCGTTGTTTTACCGAGCGTTGTTTTACCGAGCGTTGTTTTACCGAGCGTTGTTTTACCGAGCGTTGTTTTACCGAGCGTTGTTTTACCGAGCGTTGTTTTACCGAGCGTTGTTTTACCGAGCGTTGTTTTACCGAGCGTTGTTTTACCGAGCGTTGTTTTACCGAGCGTTGTTTTACCGAGCGTTGTTTTACCGAGCGTTGTTTTACCGAGCGTTGTTTTACCGAGCGTTGTTTTACCGAGCGTTGTTTTACCGAGCGTTGTTTTACCGAGCGTTGTTTTACCGAGCGTTGTTTTACCGAGCGTTGTTTTACCGAGCGTTGTTTTACCGAGCGTTGTTTTACCGAGCGTTGTTTTACCGAGCGTTGTTTTACCGAGCGTTGTTTTACCGAGCGTTGTTTTACCGAGCGTTGTTTTACCGAGCGTTGTTTTACCGAGCGTTGTTTTACCGAGCGTTGTTTTACCGAGCGTTGTTTTACCGAGCGTTGTTTTACCGAGCGTTGTTTTACCGAGCGTTGTTTTACCGAGCGTTGTTTTACCGAGCGTTGTTTTACCGAGCGTTGTTTTACCGAGCGTTGTTTTACCGAGCGTTGTTTTACCGAGCGTTGTTTTACCGAGCGTTGTTTTACCGAGCGTTGTTTTACCGAGCGTTGTTTTACCGAGCGTTGTTTTACCGAGCGTTGTTTTACCGAGCGTTGTTTTACCGAGCGTTGTTTTACCGAGCGTTGTTTTACCGAGCGTTGCTTTACCGAGCGTTGCTTTACCGAGCGTTGCTTTACCGAGCGTTGTTTTACCGAGCGTTGTTTTACCGAGCGTTGTTTTACCGAGCGTTGTTTTACCGAGCGTTGTTTTACCGAGCGTTGTTTTACCGAGCGTTGTTTTACCGAGCGTTGCTTTACCGAGCGTTGCTTTACCGAGCGTTGCTTTACCGAGCGTTGCATTACCGAGCGTTGCATTACCGAGCGTTGCTTTACCGAGCGTTGCTTTACCGAGCGTTGCTTTACCGAGCGTTGCATTACCGAGCGTTGCTTTACCGAGCGTTGCATTACCGAGCGTTGCATTACCGAGCGTTGCATTACCGAGCGTTGCATTACCGAGCGTTGCATTACCGAGCGTTGCATTACCGAGCGTTGCATTACCGAGCGTTGCATTACCGAGCGTTGCATTACCGAGCGTTGCATTACCGAGCGTTGCATTACCGAGCGTTGCATTACCGAGCGTTGCATTACCGAGCGTTGCATTACCGAGCGTTGCATTACCGAGCGTTGCATTACCGAGCGTTGCATTACCGAGCGTTGCATTACCGAGCGTTGCATTACCGAGCGTTGCATTACCGAGCGTTGCATTACCGAGCGTTGCATTACCGAGCGTTGCATTACCGAGCGTTGCATTACCGAGCGTTGCATTACCGAGCGTTGCATTACCGAGCGTTGCATTACCGAGCGTTGCATTACCGAGCGTTGCATTACCGAGCGTTGCATTACCGAGCGTTGCATTACCGAGCGTTGCATTACCGAGCGTTGCATTACCGAGCGTTGCATTACCGAGCGTTGCATTACCGAGCGTTGCATTACCGAGCGTTGCATTACCGAGCGTTGCATTACCGAGCGTTGCATTACCGAGCGTTGCATTACCGAGCGTTGCATTACCGAGCGTTGCATTACCGAGCGTTGCATTACCGAGCGTTGCATTACCGAGCGTTGCATCGCTTGGTAAAATTCTGGGTGAGTCTGACTTCCCTGACGTCGCTCGTCTTGTCTTTCTTCTCTCGTACTGACATCCCCAACTGTATCTAAGAAAGTTTGAATGTTCTGTGACACAGACAGTGCTATACACCCGTATTGGAATTGAACTGTCTGTTGAAAATGAATTACCATCTCATATGTTTTTCGGCTTTTATTGCAACAAGATAACACATTCTGAATTGTACCATTTTGTCTTTACACTACTGCTGTAAATCATTCAGAATATAAGACATTTTAATTGTTAAGAGTGTCTGATGGCAACTTTTTGCGGGTCTCAGGGTCACTCTCAAAGTATTGCACATGCTGATTGGTGGTAATTACCTGAGACAGAAGGAACCTTAACACGCTGATAAAGTCGATATGATTTTGAAAAATTTGGTCATTAAATCAAATCGAACTTGTTCACTTCGACAAGAAAAATAACAGAAGTTTTATCTTCGACAATATGATATGAGAGCATTATTTGTGACCGTTAAGATTATCAAGTCTTATTTTTAACATACATAGGAATATCAGCAGTTGTGCTGATTCCCTGGACTATCCGAAGGGGTGAGAATATTCACAAAGAACATGTGATCAGCAGCGCTCACCAGCAACACCGCAAGTGTTATGATATTCTCAAGAACACGGGAGTGACTGAAGTAATTACACAAGTCACAGGTGGTGGCAGCGTTCTGTTTCTCAGGACTCACAATCACACTTTCATTGTCACGCTTGACTGGTGCACATCTGTTCGTTTACTTTGTGTGTGTGTGTGCTTATATCATTAATTTTGTCTTAGAATTTTCATGTACTGATTAACATACCTCTCATGTTCTCACACATCTTCCATCCTGCAGAGAAGGACGAAGACTGTCTGTTTTTTTTGCTTCTTAACTTTACTCAACAGGGAATTATTTGTATCGAGTCACCATAGCAGCAATATTGGTTTGTAAATGCATGTCTCTATTGCTGAAAAAGTACCAAAGAAAAGCTTGCAAAAAATGTGATGACATCCTGGAAGTGGTTGAAATGGGTATTTGAATAAAAATTCACGATTCGACAAGCAAGAGCCACGAGTCAAATATTTTTGCAATTTTGCATCTTTGTCTGGGAGCCTTTGTGTCTGTGAATCTGTGCGACTGTTAGAATGTGGATATGTGAGTCTGAAAGTCTGAGTCTGTGAGCATGTTATTGTTCCGGCGACTTTACCGGCTATACCGATTTAATGGTAAATAAACCTTTGCTTTACCATAAGATTTGTCGGGCGAGGTAAAACTTTCTCGCCTTTCAGGCAGAAGAGAATGACGGGTTTCTGAATAGGTGATGGAGCTATAATTATATCAGAGGATATTTTGTAATTTTTTTCAGAAAAACTTTATTTATTATATTTTTTAACAATTTGAAAGAACATATTAATATAACTGATATATCATTGCACAGAAATAATAATAAACTTCACAGAAAAAGATATTTGCCATAGTGCTGAACATAAGACGTTCACTAACATGCCTGTCATTAGTATGTTCAGATGGAATCTTACTCTTATTTGTTTAAAGAAGTGTTCATTGAGGTACGTAATGTGTGTAAATTATGTTGATGTTGACTCTTCTCACTGGTAACTGTCCTTCGTAACCTGACGAAAATGTAAAATAATAAGCTGGTTATTAATGCAATTTTGGAATTTGTCGTGTTCTATATTATGATGCTACAGCAGGTGGGTGTATACACATGTGGCTACCAGCAGGTGGGTGTATACACATGTGGCTACCAGCAGGTGGGTGTATACACATGTGGCTACCAGTAGGTGGGTGTATACACATGTGGCTACCAGCAGGTGGGTGTACACACACATGTGCCTAACAGCAGGTGGGTGTATACACATGTGGCTACCAGCAGGTGGTTATATACACATGTGGCTACGAGCAGGTGGGTGTACACACACAATGTGGCAACCAGCAGGTGGGTGTATACACATGTGGCTACCAGCAGGTGGGTGTACACACACATGTGCCTTACAGCAGGTGGGTGTATACACATGTGGCTACCAGCAGGTGGTTGTATACACATGTGGCTATCAGCAGGTGGGTGTTCACACATGTGTGGCTACCAGCAGGTGGGTGTATACACATGTGGCTACCAGCAGGTGGGTGTACACACATGTGGCTACCAGCAGGTGGGTGTACACACATGTACTCACCTAGTTGTGTTTGCGGTGGTTGAGCTCTGGCTCTTTGGTCCCGCCTCTCAATCGTCAATCAACTGGTTTACAGATTCCTGAGCCTACTGGGCTCTGTCATATCTACATTTGAAACTGTGTATGGAGTCAACCTCCACCACATCACTTCCTAGTGCATTCCATTTACTGACTACTCTGACACTGAAAAAGTTCTTTCTAATGTCTCTGTGGCTCATTTGGGTACTCAGCTTCCACCTGTGTCCCCTTGTTCGCGTCCCTCCAGTGTTGAATAGTTCATCCTTGTTTACCCGGTCGATTCCCCTGAGGATTTTGTAGGTTGTGATCATGTCCCCCCTTACTCTTCTGTCTTCCAGTGTCGTAAGGTGCAATTCCCGCAGCCTTTCCTCATAACTCATGCCTCTTAGTTCTGGGACTAGTCTTGTAGCATACCTTTGGACTTTTTCCAGCTTCGTCATGTGCTTGACAAGGTACGGGCTCCATGCTGGGGCTGCATACTCCAGGATTGGTCTTACATATATGTGGTGTACAAGATTCTGAATGATTCCTTACACAGGTTCCTGAACGCCGTTCTGATGTTAGCCAGCCTCGCATATGCCGCTTACGTTATTCTCTGTATGTGGGCTTCAGGAGACAGGTTTGGTGTAATATCAACTCCTAGATCTTTCTCTCTGTCTGTTTCATTAAGTACTTCATCTCCTATTCTGTATCCTGTGTCTGGCCTCCTGTTTCCACTGCCTAGTTTCATTACTTTGCATTAACTCGGGTTGAACTTCAACAGCCATTTGTTGGACCATTCACTCAGTCTATCTAGGTCATCTTGTAGCCTCCTACTATCATCCTCTGTTTCAATCCTCCTCATAATTTTTGCATCGTCGGCAAACATTGAGAGGAACGAATCTATACCCTCTGGGAGATCATTTACATATATCAGAAACAGTATAGATCCAAGGACTGACCCCTGCGGGACTCCACTTGTAACGTCTCGCCAATCTGAGACCTCACCCCTCACACTGACTCCTCGTCTCCTGTTGCTTAGGTACTCCTCTATCCACCGGAGTACCTTCCCTCTCACTCCAGCCTGCATCTCCAACTTTCTCACTAGCCTCTTGTGTGGCACTGTATCAAAGGCTTTCTGACAATCCAAAAATATGCAGTCTGCCCACCCTTCTCTTTCTTGCCTTATTTTTGTTGCCTGGTCGTAGATTTCAAGTAACCCTGTGAGGCAGGACCTGCCATCCCTTAACCCATGTTGATGCTGTGTTACAAAGTTCCTTCGCTCTAGATGCTCCACTAGTTTTTTCGCACAATCTTCTCCATCAGCTTGCATGCTATGCAGGTTAGGGGCACTGGCCTGTAATTCAGTGCCTCCTGTCTATCCCCTTTCTTGTATATCAGGACTACGTTAGCTGCTTTCCAAATATCTGGCAGTTCCCCTGTTGCCAGTGATTTTTATTCACTCTGGAGAGTGTTAGGTACAGTTCTTTTGCTCCTTCCTTTAGTATCCAAGGGGAGATTCCATCTGGGCCTATAGCCTTTGTCACATCCAACTCAAGTAAACACTTCCTTACTTCCCCGCTGGTAATCTCAAACTCTTCCAGTGGTTCCTGGTTAGCTATTCCCTCTCTTATCTCTGGAATTTCTCCTTGCTCTAAGGTGAAGACCTCCTGGAATTTCTTATTCAGTTCCTCACACACTTCCTTGTCATTTGTAGTGAATCCTTCTGCCCCTATCCTTAATTTCATAACCTGTTCCTTTACTGTTGTTTTTCTCCTGATGTGGCTATGCAACAATTTAGGCTGAGTCTTTGCCTTGCTTGCGATGTCATTTTCGTATTGTCTTTCTGCCTCTCTTCTCATCCTGACATATTCATTCCTGGCATTCTGGTATCTTTCTCTGCTCTCCAGTGTCCTGTTATTCCTATAGTTTCTCCATGCCCTTTTACTTTGCTGCTTAGCTAGCCTACATCTCTGATTAAACCATGGGTTTCTCATCTTCATTTCTCTGTTTTCCTTTTGGACTGGGACAAACTCGTTTGCTGCGTCCTTGCACTTCTGTGTGATGTAATGCATCATATCTTGGGCCGTCTTTCCTCTGAGCTCTGTTTCCCATTCTATATCTGTTAGTAATTTTCTTATCCCCTCATAGTTTCCCTTTCGGTATGCTAACCTTTTGGTTTCGGTATCCCTCCTCGAGTTCAATAACCCTTCTTCAATCAGGTACTCAAACTCCAGTACACTGTGGTCGCTCATTCCTACTGGGTCCTCAAAACCGATTTTTCTTATGTCGGAGTCGTTCAGAGTGAAGACTAGGTCGAGTCTCGCTGGTTTGTCATTGCCTCTCATCCTTGTGAGAGGCAATGTCAGAGCCCTCTCTGACATGCTGGGGTAAAAAGTTTCTTGTCACCACCTCCAATAGTTTGCCTCTCCACGTATCCTCGCCTCCGTGCGGTTCCTTGTTCTCCCAGTCAATCCTTCTGTGATTGAAGTTGCCCATGATGAGTAGGTGGGATCTATTTCAACAGGCAGCAGAGGCTGCCCTCTCAATTATAGTGTTAACTGCCATGTTGTTGTTTTCGTACTCTGACTGGGTCTTCTGTCATTTGGTGGAGGGTTGTATATTACTGCTACTACTATTCTTAGTCCTCTCATTGTCATGGTGCCTGCTATGTAGTCTCTGAATCCCTCACAGCCCGGGATGGCCATCTCCTTGAAACTTCATTCCTTTCTCATGAGTATGGCCACTCCGCCTCCTCCCCTACCTTCCCTCTCTTTCCTTATTACTGTGTATTCCTGGGGAAACACGGCATTCGTTATGATTCCAGAGAGTTTTGTTTCAGTGAGTCCGATTACATCTGGGTTCACTTCTTGTGCTCTTTCCCTTAGTTCACTTGTCTTGCTTGTGATCCCATCTATGTTCGAGTACATCACCCTGAAACTGACTCTCTTCTGCTTCTCCTGGGGGGATCCTGTGGGATCTCGGGTGAGTGGGAGCTGGGGGGACCTGGCACGGGGAGACTGGTGGAGGAGGGAGGTCTTGGGGGGGGGGGTAGGGGTTGGGGGGGGGGGGTAAAGGGGGGGGGTAAGAGGGTGAGGGTAGGGGGAGACTGAGAGGGGGAGGGGAGGTTAGGGGGGAAAGTGAGAGGGGGAGGGTTGGGGGGTGAGAGAGGGGGGGTTGGGGGAGCATGGGGGGAGGAGAGGCTTTGGGGGATAGGGGAGATGCGGGGGGGCTTGGGGGGGTGAAAAGGGGGGAGGGCGTGGGGGAAAATGGAGGGCTGAGGTGGGTGAGGAAGAGGGGAGGGTTTAGGGGAGTGGTGGAGAGGAGAAGACTTAGGTGGAGTGGGGGAGAGTGGGGGGCTTAGGGGGGCAGGGGAGAAGGGAGGGCATGGGGGTGGGAGAGACGTGAAGGCATGTGGGAGAAGGGAGGGCTTGGGGAATGGGGGGGAAGGGAGGTCCTGGGAAGGGGGGTGAGTAGGAGGAGAGGGGTGAATGGGAGGAGGGGGAAGGGTGCCCTAGGTGGGTACTTAGTGGGGGGCTGATGGGATGGGGCAGGTTAGGTGTCTGTTGGGTAGAATGTGGGGTTGGTGCCCCAATCCCTGTAGCTGTTGCACTGTTTGAGGAGGGTTCTCTACTTCCCTCTGGGATTGTAGGGTTCCGGGTTGTGGTACTATGATTCCTTTCTCTCTCCCTGCGCTCCTTCCTCGCGTCTGCTGCCTGTATTCTCTCTTCCCTTGTCATATCCCTCTGCAGGAATACTTTTTTCAACTTCGGAACATTTGCTAGACCGCTCTTCCTTGCTAACAGTTCCTCTTTCGCAAGGAAGAGTGGTCTAGCAAATGTTTAGCAGTCTTAGCAGTCAGTTGCGGTCTAGCAACATGTGGCTACCAGCAGGTGGGTGTATACACATGTGGCTACCAGCAGGTGGGTGTATACACATGTGGCTACCAGCAGGTGGGTGTATACACATGTGGCTACCAGCAGGTGGGTGTATACACATGTGGCTACCAGCAGGTGGGTGTATACACATGTGGCTACCAGCAGGTGGGTGTATACACATGTGGCTACCAGCAGGTGGGTGTATACACATGTGAGGCTACTAGCAGGTGGGTGTACACACATGTTGCTACCAGCAGGTGGGTGTACACACATGTGGCTTCCAGGAGGTGGGTGTTCACACATGTGGCTACTAGCAGGTGGGTGTACACACATGTGGCTACCAGCAGGTGGGTGTATATACATGTGGCTACCAGCAGGTGGGTGTATACACATGTGAGGCTACCAGCAGGTGGGTGTATACACATGTGGCTACCAGCAGGTGGGTGTACACACATGTGGCTACCAGCAGGTGGGTGTATACACATGAGAGGCTACCAGCAGGTGGGTGTATACACATGTGAGGCTACCAGCAGGTGGGTGTATACACATGTGGCTACCAGCAGGTGGGTGTACACACATGTGGCTACCAGCAGGTGGGTGTGTACACATGTGAGGCTACCAGCAGGTGGGGTACACACATGTGGCTACCAGCAGGTGGGTGTACACACATGTGGCTACCAGCAGGTGGGTGTACACACATGTGGCTACCAGCAGGTGGGTGTACACACATGTGGCTACCAGCAGGTGGGTGTACACACATGTGAGGCTACCAGTAGGTGGGTGTACACACATGTGGCTACAAGCAGGTGGGTGTACACACATGTGGCTACCAGCAGGTGGGTGTATACACATGTGGCTACCAGCAGGTGGGTGTACACACGTGTGGCTACCAGCAGGTGGGTGTACACACGTGTGGCTACCAGCAGGTGGGTGTATACACATGTGGCTACCAGCAGGTGGGTGTATACACATGTGTGGCTACCAGCAGGTGGGTGTATACACATGTGGCTACCAGCAGGTGCAGTGTATACACATGTGGCTACCAACAGGCGAATGTGTACACACATGTGTGGCTCCCAGCATGTGGGTGTACACACACATGTGGCTACCAGCAAGTGGGTGTACACACATGTGGCTACCAGTAGGTGGGTGTACACACATGTGGCAACCAGCAGGTGGGTGTACACACATGTGGCTACCAGCAGGTGGGTGTACACACATGTGGCTACCAGCAGGTGGGTGTATACACATGTAGCTACCAGCAGGTGGGTGTACACACATGTGGCTACCAGCAGGTGGGTGTATACACATGTGGCTACCAGCAGGTGGGTGTACACACATGTGGCTACCAGCAGGTGGGTGTACACACATGTGGCAACCAGCAGGTGGGTGTACACACATGTGAGGCTACCAGCAGGTGGGTGTTCACACATGTGAGGCTACCAGCAGGTGGGTGTACACACATGTGGCAACCAGCAGGTGGGTGTATACACATGTGGCAACCAGCAGGTGGGTGTACACACATGTGGCAACCAGCAGGTGGGTGTACACACATGTGGCAACCAGCAGGTGGGTGTACACACATGTGGCTACCAGCAGGTGGGTGTATACACATGTGGCTACCAGCAGGTGGGTGTACACAAATGTGGTAACCAGCACGTGGGTGTATACACATGTGGCTACCAACAGGTGGGTGTACACACATGTGGTAACCAACAGGTGGGTGTATACACATGTGGCTACCAGCAGGTGGGTGTACACACATGTGGCTACCAGTAGGTGGGTGTACACACATGTGGCTACCAGCAGGTGGGTGTACACACATGTGGCTACCAGCAGGTGGGTGTATACACATGTGGCTACCAGCAGGTGGGTGTACACACATGTGGCTAGCAGCAGGTGGGTGTATACACATGTGGCTACCAGCAGGTGGGTATACACACATGTGCGGCTACCAGCAGGTGGGTGTACACACATGTGGCTACCAGCAGGTGGGTGTATACACATGTGAGGCTACTAGTAGGTGGGTGTACACACATGTGGCAATCAGCAGGTGGGTGTATACACATGTGAGGCTACCAGCAGGTGGGTGTACACACATGTGGCAACCAGCAGGTGGGTGTATACACATGAGGCTACCAGCAGGTGGGTGTATACACATGTGAGGCTACCAGCAGGTGGGTGTACACACATATGTGGCTACCAGCAGGTGGGTGTATACACATGTGTGGCTACCAGCAGGTGGGTGTACACACATGTGGCTACCAGCAGGTGGGTGTATACTCATGTGTGGCTACCAGCAGGTGGGTGTATACACATGTGGCTACCAGCAGGTGCAGTGTATACACATGTGGCTACCAGCAGGTGGGTGTATACACATGTAGCTACCAGCAGGTGGGTGTACACACATGTGGCTACCAGCAGGTGGGTGTACACACATGTGGCTACCAGCAGGTGGGTGTATACACATGTGGCTACCAGCAGGTGGGTGTATACACATGTGGCTACCAGCAGGTGGGTGTACACACATGTGGCTACCAGCAGGTGGGTGTACACACATGTGGCAACCAGCAGGTGGGTGTACACACATGTGAGGCTACCAGCAGGTGGGTGTACACACATGTGAGGCTACCAGCAGGTGGGTGTATACACATGTGGCAACCAGCAGGTGGGTGTACACACATGTGGCAACCAGCAGGTGGGTGTATACACATGTGGCTACCAGCAGGTGGGTGTATACACATGTGGCTACCAGCAGGTGGGTGTACACACATGTGGTAACCAGCAGGTGGGTGTATACACATGTGGCTACCAACAGGTGGGTGTACACACATGTGGTAACCAACAGGTGGGTGTATACACATGTGGCTACCAGCAGGTGGGTGTACACACATGTGAGGCTACCAGCAGGTGGGTGTATACACATGTGAGGCTACCAGCAGGTGGGTGTACACACATGTGGCTACCAGCAGGTGGTTGTATACACATGTGGCTACCAACAGGCGAATGTGTACACACATGTGTGGCTACCAGCAAGTGGGTGTACACACATGTGGCTACCAGTAGGTGGGTGTACACACATGTGGCAACCAGCAGGTGGGTGTACACACATGTGAGGCTACCAGCAGTTGGGTGTACACACATGTGAGAAAAATGCTTCCGCACATAGTGAGGAAGACTCATAGTGAGTATGAGGTTCAAACCCTTCACGGGGATGAGTCTTTCTCATTTATATGGCATGGGGACCATGCAAGCTTGTCGTACATATGATGCTCGCGTTTTCCTCACATAGTGAATTGATTTTATGAAAATTATCTGTGCCCGCCAGTCCCCGCGTGCTGTTTGTTGGCAATTGAGTTAAAAGTCTAACGAACTTTGAATTGTTCTAACAGTTAGTTGTGGTCAAGTTGGCATGGTACTGGATACGCTAGGTGTTTGAAGTGCCTGGCTGTCTGAAGTTCGAACCCTTGATGAGTAAGACATATATATATATATATATATATATATATATATATATATATATATATATATATATATATAAATATATATAAATATATATATATATATATATATATATATATATATATATATATATATATATATTTATATTGTGACGATAATCTCTTTCAAGAGAGATTGAGCCTGCTCTTCCCTACATCATTACGTTGTAACATACAAGATACTATATAGAAGATACGTCCACCAGTATCGCCAAACGTTTTGCCCAGGAAGCAAATCGTACCATGCACACCCCAACACCTGGCCACAGCCCGCCGTAACCAGCAAACTGCTCATCCTCTGCCTGCCTGTTGCTGATTGGCTGGTGTCTCGTCGCACCTGCACTCCGCCACCACCACGAGTCGTCGTCTGGGCAGCAGCACGCCAGACTCGTCAGAATATCTTTGTGCTCCATGGAGTTGACATCTCTCGCTGGTAGACTAAGCCTTGGCTCTCGTGTACTAAGGGAGGTGGCTGCTTGAAGCCAGTATTCCAGCACCGCACATATTTTATTTTGCTATCACTGTAACTTACTTGTCTTAGCGTATCTTTTCATTTGCCAGTGATTATTCATGTTGTTTTGTTTGTCGATTTGTCCTACATTTTATGAGATTGCCTTTATTCATGTCTTGTTTTCTAGAGTAATTAAAATTTCATTGTTTATATACTTGTGTTTTGTGTGTCTTCCCACTACCTTACCACAGACGAAAGGACTAACTTTTCTCTCTTTTTTTTGTGATGTGACGAGGCCCTGCCCCCAGCTTTTGACACAGCCGAACACCAACGCTTTACCGTCACATTACGTGGGGGCCTGCCCTAGGAGCTTCACTCAGGTACAAACTCAGTTTCGCTTATTTAGTAGGATTTTCTTGCCCTTATCCTCTTACATTGAGTACCGGGTACAAGATTTCCTGCGACCTTGATTTATTAATCATTTATCATCTTGAAATTAACATTAATTGTTATCGATTCCACAGGATAGGTACCAGTTGCCACGTTGTCCTGTTTCTGACATTCACCATATCACAACAGTATATTCGTTGTGCATTTATTTGCTAATTTCACCATGTTTCGTCTCCAAGCTTTCCGTACAGATCCAGCAGGTGAAATAGGGACTTTAAGTCGTGCCAAGAGGACTGAATTACAAACTCTTGCACATGAGTATCAACTAGAAGTTCCCTACCAAGCCAACAAAAATGAAATACATAACCTGTTACTGGATCATCTCTTAGAGGAAGGTAAGATAGACTCTGAAACTCACGAAACTGACTTTATTGCAGATAAAACTGATTTGGCAAAGATGAAACTCAAAATAGAGGTGGCCAAGATCGAACGCGAACAACAAAGAGAAGCCCTCGAGCAACAAAGGGAAGCAGCTGTCATAAGAAAGGAAGGAAAGGAACGAGAAGCTGCCTTGAGGAAGGAAGAACAAGAACGTGAGATCGCAATACTCCGTGAGCGGGAACGAGTACAGCTTGAAACAAAACAACGCCAATTGGAGATGCAACACGAACATGACAAACAACAAGCAACTCTGGCTATGGAATGTCGTCAACGAGAATTCGCGTTGGAAACTTCACACCTCGCTCAACGCCAGCAAGCTACCGCCAATCTTCCCGTCAGTTTCAATATATCACATGCAAGTAAGTTAATGCCACCATTCGTAGAGACAGAAGTTGATGTGTTTTTTACCACCTTTGAAACCCTTGCTAATCAACTTAGTTGGCCTGCCGACCAATGGGCAACCCTTCTCAGAATACATCTTACAGGTAGAGCTGCAGTTACACTCAGTACTTTGGCGTCTGAGAATGACTACCAGACTCTGAAACAAGCAGTGTTGGACACCTACCTTCTCTCCACCGAAAGTTATCGAAGGAAATTCTGTGACCACCTGAAGGCAAGTACCTCTACCTTTCTCGAATTTGCTAATACCAAAAGGAGATATTTTATGAAATGGCTGGAAGCAGCACATGTCTCTACCTTTGCAGAACTCGTCAACCTCATGCTAGTTGAAGAATTCTTGAGGCGTGTGCCGCCTCCTGTCCGTCTATATTTAGCAGATAAAGAAGAAACCGACTACCTAAAGTGTGCTAAGTCGGCTGACACAGCCTCATCCACCGGCTGACACCAGAACCATCTTCCAGTAAGAAGTCTTGGTACAGTTACGAGAAAGTGAGTACCGATCAAGCTGGCTCGCAATTGTACTGTAAGTATTGTAGACTCTATGGACATACCATAGATAAATGTGGTAAGTCTCAATACAAAGGAAATACCGAATCGCCTAAACCCAAACCAACTCCTCCTAAGTCCGGTAAGCCTGTGATGAATGTTGGTGTTCATGTTAATGATCTTTCTCTTTTCAGTAAAACCTGTATACTGGAACTGTCTCTACCAACGGCTCAAATCCGGAGGGACACAGCGGCTCTTCAATCGATTATTTTGAAAACAGCTGTGCCCAATATCGCCTACACCGGAGAAACTGTCTTCATCACTGACCTCACTGCTACCACTCCTTATCCTCTCGCCAGAGTCCACCTGGATTGTCCCTTCGTGACCAGAGAAGTCCAAGTCGCCATCAGGGAAAAGCCTTTTTCCATGCCTGGAGTGCAACTTCTCCTGGGCAACGACTTGGCAGAAGACCTGCAACCGACCAACCTGATCGTCTTGGACAAACCCCAGGTGTGTACCTCTGTAATGGATAATCCCATCTTTGAGTATGTTCCAGCAAAGGTTCAAGAGAGTGATGAAGTTTCTCCTCCGGTTTTAGTGACCACCCTTGCACAAGCTGCACGACCACAGCCAGCTGACTCTACTGCTACCGCTGTCCCTCAAGACCCTCAGAAACTACTCCCGAATCTGACCAAGTTGGACTTCCGTAAGTTACAGAGGGAAGATCTTACCTTGACATCATTATTTTTCCAGGCTGAGACTCAACCTGACAGTATTCCTGGGTTCTTCCAAGAGAACGAGTTGTTCTACCGCAGATATAGACCCAGTAAACTGGAGGAGGAGGACGATTGGGCCAACGTCGAAATAGTGATTCCTGCCAGCCTGTGGCCCACTATTCTACACGTGGCCCACGGAGCACTCTCCCACTTCGGATTTAACAAGACTTACCATGGAATCCGTCAAGACTACTACTGGCCAGGTATGGTAAATAGCGTCAAACAGTACGTCAAACAGTGTCATACATGTCAGATGGCAGGTAAACCGAACATCTCTATCCCCAGAGCACCACTGACTCCCATACAGATGCCTGCGGAACCTTTCCACATACTTATTATAGACTGTGTTGGTCCTTTTCCTCGGACCAGTTCAGGTAACGCCTATATCTTAACCATCCTGTGTCCTACCACCAGATTCCCCATAGCAGTTCCAGTAAAGAACATTACGGCTGCTACGGTTGTGAAACACTTATTGAAGATCTTCACCCAGTATGGATTTCCAAGGGAGGTTCAGAGCGACTGTGGCACCAACTTCACCAGTGATCTCTTCAAGAGGACACTGGAAGAGTTCAACATCAAACAGGTATTGTCCAGCCCCTATCATCCTGCTTCACAGGGTTCTCTTGAGCGTAGTCATCAGACTATTAAAGCACTCCTGAAGTTTTGTAATGAAACCTCTAAGGATTGGGATAAGCAAATTGACCTGATAATGTGTATCTTTAGAAGTCTTCCCAATGAGTCCCTAGGAGTATCTCCTTATGAGATGCTCTATGGACGTAAGTGCCGTACTCCTCTCAAGGCTTTCAAAGACTCTCTACGTGATGCCACCTTCAGTGAGCATCAGAATGTGCCCCAGTTTCTTCAAAACCTACAACACATTCTAGAGAGGGTCCACAGTTTTGCCCAAGATAATCTATTGAAAGCACAGGAGAGGATGAAGACTCATTACGACCAGACCAGCAAAGTAAGGAAATTTAAACCGGGAGACTTCGTACTTGCATATTTTCCTATCCCAGGTTCTCCTTTACAAAACAGGTTTTCAGGACCCTATCGCATCAAGGAGTGCAGAAACAACCACAACTACGTTCTAGAGACTCCAGATAGGTGGCGGAAGACCCAGTTGTGCCACGTCAACCTCCTGAAGCTATACAACGGTACTCCTCCCACTGTCATGATAAACTACTCTTCCTTTAAAGAGCCATACATCCACAGTGAGACCTTCCCTGCTTCTCCTCCCGAAAGCACTGACAAGGAGTCAGCGCTTTCTAATTCGGAAATCCTAACTGATCTTCCCAATTATTTTCAGGACAATCATAGTGCACCTCTCATCAAGATCTTCAAAGAACATCAAGAGTTGTTCCGAGATGATCCACAAGAGTGTAATGTTACCCAGCACGACATCCAACTGCTTCCTGACACCCGGCCGATTCGTCAACCCTTCTACCGAATCAGCCCTAGCAAGAAGGAAGTCATACGTGCTGAGGTGCAGTACCTCTTGGATCATGGACTGGCTACACCTTGTGAGTCCCCCTGGGCCTCACCCTGTATCTTGGTGCCAAAACCCCAAGGTAAGGTGAGACTGTGTACGGATTACCGTAAGTTAAATAATGTGACTGTCAAGGATGCATACCCCTTGCCAAGGATAGATGACATTCTTGACGCCATTGGTAATGCCCAGTACTTGTCCCAAGTAGACTTGCTTAAGGGATATTACCAAGTGTGTCTAACAGAGCGAGCCAAAGATATATCTGCCTTTATCACTCCCTTTGGACTTTTCAGATATGAACGCCTTCCTTTCGGACTATGTAATGCCCCGGCCACCTTTCAGAGAGCTGTCAACCGCGTCATCCAGGGCTTGGATAACACCTACGCCTATTTGGATGATATCGTTGTAGCTTCCAACACCTGGATCGAACATCTGCTCCAGCTGCAACGACTGTTCGCCAAGCTCCTGACAGCCGGCCTCACCATCAACCTGGGCAAGTCCACCTTCGCCAAAGGTAAAGTGCGTTATCTGGGTCATGTAATTGGGAGTGACAGCCTAGCTCCGTTAGACACACACACTCAAGCCATCCAGCATTATCCACAGCCTACCACCAGCAAGCAGCTCCTGCGCTTCCTTGGTCTTGCCTCCTACTACCGTAGGTTTGTGAGAAATTTTAGTACAGTAGCCACACCATTAATCACTTTAACCAGTCCCAAGCAACGGTATAATTGGACCATGCAGCAAACCGTTGCTTTCGAACAACTCAAATTCCTCCTCTGTTCTAATCCCATTCTCGCCTCGCCAGATATCACCAAGCCTTTCGTCCTTCATGTCGACTCCAGTGGTACCGGCATCGGTGGTGTCCTGATGCAGCAACGAGGCGAAGAGGTTCTACCTGTCAGCTACTACAGCTACAAGTTGAAACCCCACCAGAGGAACTACAGCACTATTGAAAAGGAGCTACTCTCCATCGTCCTGAATCTCCAGCACTTTGCTCCATACCTACAAGGTGCCAGGTCTACCACCATCTTCTCAGACCACAATCCTCTCCGCTTCTTACATCAAGCCAAATTCCATAACCAGCGTCTTCTACTATGGGCTTTATATCTGCAAGATTTCAACCTGGAGATCCGCTATATCAAGGGTTCTGACAACATCATAGCCGACGCCCTCTCCAGAGACTATGAAGTAGAAGCAACTCCAACTATCACTCCACCACATGAAGACGTAACTACTTCCAGAACCGCAGGCTTCGGGGGGAGAGTTGTGACGATAATCTCTTTCAAGAGAGATTGAGCCTGCTCTTCCCTACATCATTACGTCGTAACATACAAGATACTATATAGAAGATACGTCCACCAGTATCGCCAAACGTTTTGCCCAGGAAGCAAATCGTACCATGCACACCCCAACACCTGGCCACAGCCCGCCATAACCAGCAAACTGCTCATCCTCTGCCTGCCTGTTGCTGATTGGCTGGTGTCTCGTCGCACCTGTACTCCGCCACCACCACGAGTCGTCGTCTGGGCAGCAGCACGCCAGACTCGTCAGAATATCTTTGTGCTCCATGGAGTTGACATCTCTCGCTGGTAGACTAAGCCTTGGCTCTCGTGTCCTAAGGGAGGTGGCAGCTTGAAGCCAGTATTCCAGCACCGCACATATTTTATTTTGCTATCACTGTAACTTACTTGTCTTAGCGTAACTTTTCATTTGCCAGTGATTATTCATGTTGTTTTGTTTGCGACTTGTCCTACATTTTATGAGATTGCCTTTATTCATGTCTTGTTTTCTAGAGTAATTAAAATTTCATTGTTTATATACTTGTGTTTGGTGTGTCTTCTCATTACCTTATCACAGACGAAAGGACAAACTTTTCTCTTTTTTTTTTTGTGATGTGACGAGGCCCTGCCCCCAGCTTTTGAAACAGCCGAACACCAACGCTTTACCATCACAAAAAAAAAATATATATATATATATACACACACACACACACACACACACACACACTAGCTGTACCCGGCCACACGTTACTGTGGCTCAGCAACGCGCACTGCAACCCCCCCCCCCCACCTTGTCTTCTAGTCCTCCCAACCATTCACCCTACCATGTCCCTTCGTTCTCCCAACCATTCCCTATTCCCCCATCCCCTCGTCCTTCCCACCATTTCCTCCCTCCCCCATCCATGTGTCCTCCCCACAATCCCCCACTCCACAGTCCCCTCATACTTTCCTCCATCTCCCACTTTCCCGTCCCCCCGTCCTCCCTATCATTCCCCTCTTCGCTGTTCCCTCGTCTTCCGCACCATCCCCCACTCTCCTGTCTCCTTGTCCTTCCATCCTTCTCCATTTCCCTGTCCCCTCGTCCCCACCATCCCAAACTCCCCTGTCCTCCTGTCTTCCCCCACCATTACCCCCTTCCTTGTCCCGTCCTCAGTACCATCCCCCACTCCCATCCCGTCGTCCCCTTGTCCGATGCATTCCCAAATGATCTGATGTTCCCATCAGAAAATTGGGAACATCAAATGATCTGATGTTCCCATCAATGAAATATATGAAAAACAATTTTAAAAACGAAATAAAAACAATGAAGAAATAAAATAAACTATTCTCACAAAATGAACGGTATGATAAACAACAAAGCTCAGTTCCAACGCAATGTTACAAAATTGTTATATCAAAATGAAAATAATTCGAAATCTACGAAAATTCAATTTATCAATGAAATTGGAAACCTTGAAATGGAATCGTAACATATTTAGTATAGCGTGAGGAGTTCTTACGTGCAACAGATGACGCTGTTTTTCAAAAATGCATGTTTTTACTGTCACAGGTGTGGCATCTATACTTATACTCACGAAATGAACGGTATAGTAAACAACACAGCTAAATTCCAACCCAATATCTTACAAAATAATTAAATCAAAATGAAAATAAATCGAAATATATGAAAATTCAATTTGTCAATGGAATCGTAACATTTTTATCATAGCGTGTATGGCTCTCATGTGCAAAAGATGGCACATGAAAAACACAAAATTTAAAAAAAAGGCACGTTTTTTTCCGTCACAGATATGACATCAATATAATATGTATATAAAACCCCGCTCTGATGCGAATGGAACATTGTGTGAAAATTTCAAAGCAATCGGTGAAGAACTTTCGAAGATTAGCGATTTTGAACAAACGAACATTTACATTTATATATATATTGTGACAGTAATCTCTTTCAAGATAGATTTTAGCCTGCTCCTTCCTACATCGTGTTACTTCTATACGTCTGCAACATCAAGATACCACATTCAAGAGTATATAAGTCGAATAACATACGTCTCAGGGAGTACACTACCCAACTCTCACTCCTCACCCCCCTCCCTCACTGTCGGCGCACCACCTTGTCAATCACCAAACGACCACTTCAAACCATCACTCTCCCCATTGGTGAATCAGCGACTTCACGCGACGCCAGCGCCATCTGCAACGCCTATATATAGTCTTGCATGAGCAGTTGGCCTCAGAATATTCTTGTGCTCTAGAGCTGACGCTTCTATCTAGCATACTTCTGTATATTAGTAGAGGGGTCAGCCAGCTCACTATTCTCAGCACCATTTAGTAATTTTTTGTCTTGATTATTGTAGAGTAACGTAATCATTATTTTATTTTATATTGTGTTTTGTCTTTGCATAGGTTTTTGATCCCCACTGTACATAGCCAAGGGATTATCTTTATTTTGTTCTCGTTTAAAGTAAATTAAAGTTCATTATTTATAAAATTTGTTTTGCGTGTTTTTTCCTCTCACTTTACCACAGGAAGACAACCGCCAAGCAGTCAACATTTTTTTTCTTTTTTTTTCTAATGTGATTGGCATTTCCACCAGCCATAGAGAAGACTGCCTTAACACCTACATTTCTCGCCACATTAAATATATATATATATGTCGTACCTAGTAGCCAGAATGCACTTCTCAGTCTACTATGCAAGGCCCGATGGGTCTAATAGGCCAAGTTTTCCCGAATTTATATATTTTTCGATATTTTTTTGTTATGAAATTATAAAGCTATTCATTTCTTTATGAGTTAAAACTAACGTAGATATATGACTGAACCTGACCAACCCTACCTAACCAAACCTAACCCATCTTAACCAAACATAAACTAACATTACTAAGTCAATAATTTATGTTCTTAACATAATATAATAATAATATTTCAAATAAACCAATTGGAAACAATATTTTGAAAATACAGAAAATCACTCTGCCTATTTGGCAAATCGGTCCTTGCATAATAGGCCGAGAAGTGCGTTCTGGCTACTAGGTACGTCAAATATATATATTATAAATATTATAAATATATATATATATATATTATATATATATATATGTCGTACCTAGTAGCCAGAATGCACTTCTCAGCCTACTATGCAAGGCCCGATTTGCCTAATAAGCCAAGTTTTCCTGAATTAATATATTTTCTCCAATTTTTTTCTTATGAAATGATAAAGCTACCCATTTCATTATGTATGAGGTCAATTTTGTTTTATTGTAGTTAAAATTAACGTAGATATATGACCGAACCTAACCAACCCTACCTAACCTAACCTAACCTATCTTTATACGTTAGGTTGGGTTAGGTAGCCGAGAAAGGTAGGTTAGGTTAGGTTAGGTAGGTAAGGCAGTCGAAAAAACATTAATTCATGAAAACTCGGCTTATTAGGCAAATCGGGCCTTGCATAGTAGGCTGAGAAGTGCCTTCTGGCTACTAGGTACGACATATATATATATATATATATATATATATATATATATATATATATATAT
This sequence comes from Procambarus clarkii, assembly GCF_040958095.1. Taxonomy (NCBI): domain Eukaryota; kingdom Metazoa; phylum Arthropoda; class Malacostraca; order Decapoda; family Cambaridae; genus Procambarus; species Procambarus clarkii. The sequence continues at coordinate 18,390,712 of NC_091178.1, forward strand.
ATATATATATATATATATATATATATATGTCGTACCTAGTAGCCAGAACGCAATTCTCAGCCTACTATGCATGGCCCGATTTGCCTAATAAGCCTTAGTTTTCTTGAATTAATATATTTTCTCTAATTTTTTTCTTATGAAATGATAAAGCTACCCATTTCATTATGTATGAGGTCAATTTTTTTTTTTTTGAGTTAAAATTAACGTAGATATATGACCGAACCTAACCTAACCCTACCTAACCTAACCTAACGAATCTTTATAGGTTAGGTTAGGTAGCCGAAAAAGTTAGTTTAGGTAGGTTAGGTAGTCGAAAAACAATTAATTCATGAAAACTTGGCTTATTAGGCAAATCGGGCCTTGCATAGTAGGCTGAAAAGTGAGTTCTGGCTACTAGGTACGACATATATATATATATATATATATATATATATATATATATATATATATATATATATATATATATATATATATATATATATATATGTCGTACCTAGTAGCCAGAACTCACTTTTCAGCCTACTATGCAAGGCCCGATTTGCCTAATAAGCCAAGTTTTCATGAATTAATTGTTTTTCGACTACCTAACCTACCTAAACTAACTTTTTCGGCTACCTAACCTAACCTATAAAGATTCGTTAGGTTAGGTTAGGTAGGGTTAGGTTAGGTTCGGTCATATATCTACGTTAATTTTAACTCAAAAAAAAAAAAATTGACCTCATACATAATGAAATGGGTAGCTTTATCATTTCATAAGAAAAAAATTAGAGAAAATATATTAATTCAAGAAAACTAAGGCTTATTAGGCAAATCGGGCCATGCATAGTAGGCTGAGAATTGCGTTCTGGCTACTAGGTACGACATATATATATATATATATATATATATATATATATATATATATATATATATATATATATATATATGTCGTACCTAATAGCCAGAACTCACTTCTTGGCCTACTATGCAAGGCCCGATTTGCCTAATAAGCTAAGTTTTCATGAATTATTGTTTTTTCGACTACCTAACCTACCTAACCTAACCTAACCTAACTTTTTCCGCTACCTAACCCAACCTAACCTATAAAGATAGGTTAGGTTAGGTTAGGTAGGGTTGGTTAGGTTCGGTCATATATCTACGTTAATTTTAACTCTAATAAAAAAAAATTGACCTCATACATAATGAAATGGGTAGCTTTATCATTTCATAAGAAAAAAATTAGAGAAAATATATTGATTCAGGAAAACTTGGCTTATTAGGCAAATCGGGCCTTGCATAGTAGGCCAAGAAGTGAGTTCTGGCTATTAGGTACGACATATATATATATATATATATATATATATATTTATATTTAGAGGAAAGAGATGTTGTTTTGACCAGACCACACACTAGAAGGTGAAGGGACGACGACGTTTCGGTCCGTCCTGGACCATTCGCAAATCGACTTGAGAATGGTCCAGGACGGACAGAAACGTCGTCATCCCTTCACCTTCTAGTGTGTGGTCTGGTCAACTTACTTTAGCCACGTTATTGTGACTCATCGCCTGCATGTTCTTGTCTTGCCTATATACTGAGTTCTTTGGGGCTTAAAGTCCCTAAGTGGATATTTGAAGTTATAGATGACGTTGGTCTCTTTTAAGGCATTCTGCTTTGTGTCTGGAGAGTTTCTCATTAGTAGGTTGGTCGTTTTTTTGGTTTATTAGTAAATGGTCAATTGTACTAAAAAAACAAAAACGGCAAATCTATGCATGAAAAACTCTCGACACAAAGCAGAATGCCTTAAAAGAGACCAACATCGTCTATGCCTTCAAATGTCCACTTGGGGACTGTAAGCCCCAAAGAACTCAGTATATAGGCAAGACAACAACAACTCTTTCCAGGTGATTATCAATGCATAAGCAACAGGGCTCCATTAAGGAACATATAATCTCTTCCCACAACCAGACCATCACCAGAGAAGTCTTAACAAACAACACAGAAATCACCGATAGATACAGCGATAGCAGGCGGCTTGACATCTGTGAGGCACTACACATCAAAAAGTCAACACCAGCAATCAACAGCCAATTAATGCACATCTATATTAAATCCACTTCAAGACTCAGTACCAATATAGAAGAGGAAGTATGGGCCAATAGGCCCTTTGCAGTTACTTCCATTATTATGCTCTCATATATTCAATTAATACCCCATTGTTCCGTCTTGTGTTTGTCACAAGTTTGTTCACCTCATCCAAAACTGTTGTACCATATCACCTCGCCCAAATGCGAGTATAAATATGGAAGCAAATGGCGTGTTTACAGGTTACAGTTGTGTGTAAACTAAAGTCTTTGAAAATGTAATTGGTAATTACAAAACGCGTTCAGGCATCTCGTCAAACTAGAAATAAAAATGAATTTCGGAGAATTGATTTTTCAATTTCCGTCGACAGTAAAAAGAAACATAAGAAATATTGAGAAAATTCGTGTTAGATTATTAATCTTACTTTTTCGGTCGTATTTAACAAATATATATATATATATATATATATATATATATATATATATATATATATATATATATATGTCGTACCTAGTAGCCAGAACTCACTTTTCAGCCTACAATGCAAGGCCCGATTTGCCTAATAAGCCAAGTTTTCATGAAATAATATATTTTCTCTATTTTTTTTCTTATGAAATGATAAAGCAACCCATATCATTATGTAAGAGGTCAATTTTTTTTTATTGGAGTTAAAATTAACGTAGATATATGACCGAACCTAACCAACCCTACCTAACCTAACCTATCTTTATAGGTTAGGTTTGGTTAGGTAGCCGAAAAAGTTAGGTTAGGTTAGGTTAGGTAGGTTAGGTAGTCGAAAAGCAATTAATTCATGAAAACTTGGCTTATTAGGCAAATCGGGCCATGCATAGTAGGCTCAGAAGTGAGTTCTGGCTACTAGGTACGACATATATATATATATATATATATTGGTGTATACTGGCAGCAGGTTTTCTTTCAAACATGTTTCATTGAATATGACCGCATATTCTGTATTATGGATATCGTCCAGATATCCATAAGCTAGAAGACAACAAAAAAGTCATCACCACTGACACACTTCAAGCTGAACTACTTGCAGAAGCAGGGAAAAAACGAGGAACATATTCATCTACAATCTTAACCCCACGACTCAAAGAAGCAGCGAAACAACTAAAAAATCTGAAAGACGTAACAATAAGAAAAGCCGACAAAACTGCAGTATATGTATTGATTCCTACCCATGAATACATGAACAAAATTAGCGACATCCTTAGTGACGACTCCAAATTTCAACGAATCACGAGGAACCCCGTAGAAGACCTTAAGCGGAAAGTAAACAAAACAATTACAGCAATCAACGCAAAGAAAGGTAGTGTGCATTTCAATAAACTTCAAGACGACTATGGCTTAGGATATGCCTACGGCAATGTTAAGACGCATAAACCAGGTAACCCACTACGCCCTATAATCAGCCAAATACCAACCCCAACTTATCACCTGGCAAAGAAACTCAATGAACTCCTAACTCCATACACTCCAAGTAAGTTTAGTCTACAATCATCAGCAGATTTCCTAGAATTGATCAAATCTACCCAGCCCGATGGAATCATCGCTTCCCTGGACGTTGAATCCCTATTTACCAACGTCCCAGTCGACACAACCATAGGAATGATACTGGACAGAGTATACAGAGACGAGAGCACCCCCAAATTAGACATACCTGAGCCACACTTGAAAAGTCTTCTCGAAGCATGTACAAAGGAAGCCCCTTTCATCAGTCCACAAGGAGACATGTATTTACAAATAGACGGAGTAGCAATGGGCTCCCCCTTAGGAGTTTTATTTGCTAATTTTTATATGGAACCATCGAAGACAGGGTCTTCAGTAGCAGACAAAAACCAACTGTATACTGCCGTTATGTAGATGACATATTCGTAATAGTAAAAGACTCAGATGAACTAATTGACCTAAAAAGACACCTAGAGAGAGAGTCAGTACTCCGATTTACACATGAAAATAGTGAAAATAACAGTCTGCCATTCCTGGATGTACTAATAACAAAAACAGGAACCTCTTTAAGCACCAACGTATATACCAAGCCCACCAACATAGGATTATGCCTGAACGGTAGAAGTGAGTGCCCCCAAAGATACAAAGCCAGTGTTCTCAATGCTTATATTCGTCGAGCGCTTACCCACTGCTCTGAATGGAGCAACGTGAGTAGAGAGTTTGAAAGAGTAACTCAGGTATTGGTGAACAACGGATATAGCAACGCGGAAATAAACGCTGCTATAAGAAGACACTTGGACCGTTGGTATAATTCAGAACCTAGAACAGAAACCACAACACCCCCAATAAAATTATATTACAAATCAACCATGCACAGTGAACATATAAAAGAGGAAAGAATAATGAAAGAAATAATCCGTAAAGGAGTAAAAAGCACTACTCCTAACCAAAACATAAACCTGATAATATTCTACAAAACCAAGGAGACTTCCAAACTCCTTATCAAAAACAGCCCGAAGCCGACGGAGAACCCTCTACAGCAGTCAAGCGTTGTATACATGTACACTTGCCCCCACGAAGGATGTAACCTTCAATGTAAGTACATAGGTATGACGTCGACCAAGCTGACGAGGCGTTTGACATGCCATCTTCAATCTGGTGCCCCTAGGAATCACATGAGACAAGCCCATGACATTACTCTAACAAGAGAAATGTTGAACAAGAATACCTGCATAATAGACAAAACCCAAGATGCAAGAAGATTACAAATTCTTGAGGCAATTCACATAAGAATAGAGCGACCTACCATGAACACCCAAATCACGGAACTATTTACTCTACCCACCATGAGAGTAAGGACAAGACAAGAACATAGCGATGCCAACACAGAAGACAATGTCCAACATAATAGGCCAATTACACTGGATTAATCTTTGTGTTTAGATAGGAGCTGCCTCGTATGGGCCAATAAGCCTTCTGCAGCCTCTATGTTTCACCTCACATTTATCCCTTATGTATCCCCCCATGTTTTCACCTTTATTGTATTATCACCTGACCCAGTGCGGGTATGAAATCAACTAGTATTGTAAGATCTGTTCACTTGAGAATGAACCATGGAGGTTCGAAACGTTGTGCAAATTATATAAATAAGTGTAATACACTCTATAGTAAATCACTTCTTTTCTTCACCTTAAAAGTACGAAAATGAGTTTTGGAGAACTCCTATTTCAATTAAGCCCTGATGCTAAGAAAATAGAGGGATAGAAGCCCTAAACCAGAAAATAATAAATACAGAATATGCGGTCATATTCAATGAATAAATATATATATATATATATATATATATATATATATATATATATATATATATATATATATATATATATATATATATAAATATAATGTCGTACCTAGTAGCCAGAACGCACTTCTCAGCCTACTATGCAAGGCCCGATTTGCCTAATAAGCCAAGTTTTCATGAATTAATGTTTTTTCGACTACCTAACCTACCTAACCTAACCTAACTTTTTCAGCTACCTAACCTAACCTATAAAGATAGGTTAGGTTAGGTTAGGTAGGGTTGGTTAGGTTCGGTCATATATCTACGTTAATTTTAACTACAATAAAAAAAATTGATCTCATACATAATGAAATGGGTAGCTTTATCATTTCATAAGAAAAAAAATAGAGAAAATATATTAATTCAGGAAAACTTGGCTTATTAGGCAAATCGGGCCTTGCATAGTAAGCTGAGAAGTGCGTTCTGGCTACTAGGTACGACATATATATATATATATATATATATATATATATATATATACATACACACCTGTGTGTGTGTGTGTGTGTGTGTGTGTGTGTGTGTGTGTGTGTGTGTGTGTGTGTGTGTGTGTGTGTGTGTGTGTGCGCACTAACTTGCCTAAACTTGCAAGTGAAGTTAAAGAACTTTAGAGCACTTACCCACCTGGAGACTCGAATCCTAGCCAGCACAGATGCTTCACAGCAACTGGCATAATTGGTACACCTTTAACCCACTACATCAAATTCAGATTTTAAAAGAGATGGACATTTCAGGATATTTTAACTCCCCCAAAGAAATCCCCATTTCCCAAGGGCACCAGAGCTAGTGAGAAGTCACTCACGTTTTTTCATCAAGTCCCTCTTAATATGGCAGAACACTGTGTCTATGCTTTATGCATCTCTTTTAAGGGCCTGAGTTTGGTGTAGTAGGTTAAAGGCGTACCAACTATGCCGATTTAATGGTGGGAAGGACCAATTTAATCAGTGGACCAGTTATGTCAAAGATTCGACGGTCTGCCATCAGAGGGGGCAGGCGTGATCTTATTGCTCCCTTGTTGGCTGGCAAGGCTTGGAACTGATGGTCGTCTGGCTGATCCATGACCTGTTTGGGCCCTGCTGGTGCGGGGTGTGATTATTCAGGGATGGGGTCCACCTTACCTCTGGTGAAGTGGACCTGCCTCGACAGGCCTAGAGCTTTCCTCTTTCATACGTCGGTTGGTGTGGCGTTAGTGGAGGTGTTCCGTGTCAAATTAGAGGATGTGAGAGGCATCCAGCTCATTCGGGATCGATGTGTGGTGGTCACATTCTGCAGCAACGTGTCTGACAGAGCGGGCACAGTATGGGTGGTCAACCTAAGGGTCAAAACGAGGTTAGTAGCAGTGCGTGAAGCGCCGTTCGAAATGACAGATGGGCTATTGACCCGGCTGTTTGGGCAGTTTGGGAAGGTGCTCAGAATACGTTGGTACACGGTCTCTGCAGGCTATTGTAAGGGGTTGCTTACAGGCACCAGGACTTTGACGATGTCCCTGGAACTAAATGTTCTGTTTTCGATATCCCTAATGGGGTACACCCTACACTGTGCGCATTTTGGTCAGCCACATATATATTTTGGGTGTGGGTTGCTGGGACAGCTGGCGGCGGCGTGCTCAGTTGGTTTGGCTGACCTAGTACATATCTTCAGGGACAGTGCTCTTTCCGCCTCTCAAGACCCAGGACGCTCCAGTGAGGGTGTTGTTCTGTCTTCCAGATGACAGACCTGTGCGTGTCCCAAGTGCGAGTGAGGGCTCTGTGGTGTGCCCTGCATTACCAGGTCGAAAGACAGCCGGAATGTGTGGCTCCAGTTGCGCCTGAGGGGCTGTGTGTCCAGCCTAATGTGCAAATGGAGGTACACAGTGTGCTGCTTGTGGTGGTGGTGGAAAAAGCTAAACCCCTCGAGGTGTCCCTTTCTGATGTGGAGTGCGTGTCTGGTAAGTCTGCTCCACCTGTGGGGCCTCTCGAGGTGGAGGTTCTCCCCTCTTCTCGGGTGGCATTGCCGGCTGCCTCTCTAATGGAAGGTGTGTGTGCGTCCCCCACAACGTGTTCAGGATCCGACGCTTCTGTCTCCGTTGGTGACTCATCACAAACGGCAGAGAAAAGCTGCCCGGATGCGATCCCATGATTGTGAGGACTCGGTGGAGCAGATGGATAATGAGCAAGGTGTGGTGGATGCAGCAGTGGCTGTTATGGAGCAGGGATGGAGTGAGGTTGCCCCCTTGCAGGTTCTGGATTGTGCATCCTCAAGTGCAGAGGGGCTGAGGTGGAGGGTAGTTGTGCCAGTGGTCGTCATGGGCGTGACTTGGGGATAGTGATGAAGAGGGGAGCGCCCGCCCAGCCTCTAAGTGGTTCTCCTTCTTCAAGCCCCCCTTGTTCTTCCTGGTTCTGTTGGTGATTCCCAAGGTGATGTTCCGGTTCAGTAAGGGGGGGCTCTCTGCCCGATGGTTAGCTCATTGTGTTTCCCTTTCCCTTTCCTGATGGCTCCCCATTATACTTGTGCCACCCTGAATGTCAAATGGGCTTCGTCCTCTGGCGACTCAGATAGGTCTGAGCTCGATGCTTCGTTGCCACAAGATTGATGTAACTTTTATCCAGTATCATAATGTCCGGGTTGTGGGCTTACTGCAAGGGTTAGCTGATAGGTATAGGATTTTGTTAAACACTACCAGGTTGTTAATAAAAGGAGGTACATTAGTTCTCATTTCCAAACGGGCTCCGATTTCGGAGCTGCATACGGAAATTTATGAAGGCGGATTTTGTTTGGGTGGATATCTTATCAGGGGGTCGGTAATTCCTTTGTTGAATGTTTATGTTCCGTCAGGTTCTGCTAAGCGGCGGGAGAGGGAGGCTTTCTTTAATAATAAGGTATTGCATTTTCTGAAACATGATACTCGGTCGATGGTTTTTTGGGGTAATTTCAACTGTATTCCGTCGGTGCAGGACTTTAGTAGTCCGCTCCCTACGAATGTATCCCCTGCTTTGGTGGAAACTCTGTGTTGTTGTGGATTTCGGGATGCAGCTGTGGTTCAATTGAGAGCTTTGTACTTGCCTCTCGTGTTTTGAGTTTACTATTGGATAGGTCTCTTCATAAGATGGAGGGGCTGTGCACTTCTTTCATACAGTTCTGGTTGCTTTCTCTGATCACTGTATGGCGGTTGTGAAGGTTGGGGTTAGGAGCCAGGTGCAGGTGGGAATGGGATTGGTGGAAACTCAATTGTAGTTTGCTGCAGTGTCTCGACGTTCGTGAACTGGTTCGGGTTTGGTGGGCTTTGGTGGTCAAACGGACACGTTGTTGTCCTTGTATTTTGGATTAGTTAAGGACGAGTGTAGGAGGATGTTTATTTCTATTGCGAAGCAGAAGTTGGCTGAATGGTTTGGTTTGTTGAATGTGTTGCAGGCTATGTTGGCGTATTTGCATGGTTTGATGAATAGGGGTGTGATAGATTTGTGGAGAATTTGTTGTGTAAAGACCAGATTCATGGGTTGAAGGAGGAGATGGTTGGGGGGGGGGGGTGCAGGTATGGGCTAGGGTAAGGGAGTGGTTGTTTGGGGAATGTATTTTTCAGTACTTGCTCCGAGAGGAGGATCGTAAGTCAGTTTTGTTGACTAGTCTCCATATTCCTGATAGCTCGATTTTAATGAATATGGAAGGAGTGCTTTTGTACACTCGGCGAGAGCTTAAAGATCCTTCTAGGAGGGTAGAAGGGGATCAGGGATTGGATGATTTTTGTCTTTTGTTTTCCTGGATTGTCATCGTTTAACTGTTCGCTTCTGGAGGGTGATGTTGGTCATATGGAGGCTTGGGATGTGTTTCGGTCCTTGAAGAAGGGTAAGATGCCTGAATTTGATGGGCTGCCGATGGAGTTTTATGTGTCCTGTTAGAAGGTAATTGGATCTGATTTCCTGGAGGTGGTCTAGTTTTGTTTCATACACATGCGATTGGCGAGGTCCCAATGGCTATGCATTGTGTGGCTCTTTCCTAAACCTGGCGATGTGAGGTTCTTCGCCAATTGGCATCTGATAACTCTTCTAAATCAGGATTACAAGGTAATATAGAAGCTGTTAGCGAATAGAGTTCGGTCTGTGGTGAGCTCTCTGGTTTCTCAGGGAACAGTTTTGTGGAATGCCGGGATGGTCATTGGTCTATTGCAACAACCTGGTGTAAGATCTGATTGTCTATAAGTTGGAGTCTGTGGGTCCAGCAGCTTTGATCAATCTGGATTGGTATGAATCTGCAGTGACTTTGTCTTGACGATTTTGGAGATGCTTGGAGTTGCCTCCTGGTTTAAAAGTTGGTTGCGAATGTTGTATGCGGGGTGTTGTAGTAGAGTGTGTGCGAATGGGTTGTTTAATACTCCATTTGCCATTGGGCGCTCGGTTCGGCAGGGTTGACCCCCTGTCGATTCTTTTGTATGTTATTTTCAGGAACTGTTGTTTTGAGCGGTGTGAGCTAGTGGCCCTATCGTTTCCCCACAGTGTCCCAGTGGGTTTAACCTGAGTGTGTGGGTATGCTGATGATATGACTGTATTTGTAGCTACTGTGGATTCGGTGGTTGGTGTGCAGACGTGGTGCATAGCTTTGAGATGGCCATGGGAATTGGCATCAATTGTCTGAAATCTTGTATTATGGGGTTAGGGTATTATGGCTGGTTGGGAGTCATGGAAACGGTCATGGCTGCAGGTAGTGCAGTCTGTTCGCATGTTCGGCATCACCTGGTTTGGTTCGTATGAGGAATCGTTGTATCATAATTGGGCGGCGGTGTCTTGCTAGGTTGAAGCAAATTTAGGTACATCTGTATTTGTGCAACTACCTTAGACTATATGAAGGGGAGTACAGTGTGTGTAAAAAAACTAGCTATGTGATGCTAAAATTCCCATCACACAGAATCGTCAGTCATACAGAGGCTTGTAGGTGTGCACTGGCAAACTCTGGTTGCATTATGCTTATATCATCATGAACATAAGAGTGAATAAGGTAGAAGTGATTCTAAGAGTCCCCATCTCGCAGGAAGGTTAGTCATACAGGGCCCTATGTTCAGTAGCCTGCACTGACAAATTCTGGGTGCATTATGAGGATAACCTCAGAACACGAGAGTGAATAAAGTAATTGCAAAGCTCCAGGTACCTCATGCCAACGGGTCTGAATGGTCTGATAACTGAGCATTTGGTGATATAGTGTGGGAAATCATGCCCCAGTTCCTGCTTGCCGAGTTTGCTCCTGGGGTGCTCAGGATTTAGAGATCCGTCACCTGTAGCCACCTGCCACAGGTAACAGTAACCCAACCTGAGCCTGGCAACCAGTGTGTCGCACAGTCTGGTGGACGGTTTGTGCTGTCCATAAACATAGGTCTCAGATCTGAAAAAAATCATAGCTTTTTATACTGATGCTTTCAGGTCGTTGGGAGTCAGTAATTTATCTCCTATCCAACTTGAGTGTTTGGAACAATATAGTTTTGACAGCAGACATGGGGATACCTAGGTCTAATTCAACTGCATCTTTGCTACATGCTAATTTGGCTGAAATGCCTTGGTCTTTATGTTGGGTTATATTTATGTGTGATAGTATTCATACAAGGAGATTTGAAACCCTTTACTCTGTGCAGAGATTAGGTCATTTATAATTACTAGTATGAGATCTTGCATTTTCGATGGAGGAGGCAATTGTTTCATCTGTGGCAGCTTTGAGAAGAGCAAGATTCGCATTACCTTTCTTGGTGACGGGTATGATTCTTGAATGGTGGGGTACAGATAAAGAAGAATATCGGAGACAGATAGATTGCAATTAAAAGGTTGGGTTGGATGAGATTGTAGGCATTTTTATTCATCCATTTATCATAAAAGGAGCGAGTTGGTATGTTGGCATCAGTCAATAAGGTGTTAACAGCACTGAATAATTTGTCTCTGAGCAATGAAGGAGATGTAGGGTCTCTCATGACTTTAAGGCAAAAGGTCGTGTTGACTTGCATGATTCTCTCTAGTATGGTTGGAAGCTTCAGTTCTTCTCTCATGGTGAAGATTCTTGTGCATCATGTGGGACCAAGAATTATCCTCATGGCTTCATTCTGTACTACTTCAAATTTGGCCAACACAGGAGGTGGGGGGAAGTTAATTACGTGCAAGGCATGATAATCAACTAGAGATCTAACAAGAGAGACTTTATGCGGGTCTGATTTGCATGAAGATTTCTTGTAGTTTATCGTCTTGTAGTTTCTGAGAGGGAATTGTAGGTTTCATAACACTTTATAGGTGTTGGTGCCAGACTACATTTTTTTGTTTGTGGATTGGTATGTTAAAAGGGAACGATGTGGCTCAGCTATTGGGAATCTTGAAGGGTAGGCTGCACTACACGATGTGGTTATTGCAGCCATCGTTCACTGTGGCCTATCTTGCTGGTTCTCAAGTGATGTAGAGATTGGCAGGCGGCGGCGTTTGTCTATGTTCTGTATTCTTGGCACATGAGTTGGAGTTGCATTTCCACTTTTGATTGATTGTGTTTTTCTAATCTCCTGTTCTTTTGTTTGGATGTTCGAGTGAGTTGGATGTATGTGGTTTTTATTGTATTACGCTGTTTTGTTTGTCCCATGAGGTGGACGTCCACCCTTCCTTGTCCTGCTGTTGGGCAGTGTCCAACGTTGCCATGAATATTGCAATGAATTTGTCTTTGCTATTGTGCTGTCTTGCCCCCTATATACATGGGGCCTTCAGTGTGTGAATGTTTCTGTTGCAAGGTTCGGAGGTGTCTCCACTCCTTGCTACCTACGACTGAGCTGACTATGTGTTGTATGAAGTGTGCAGTTCTGACTGTGGAATATGTTGATTCCGGTCGTGTGTGTACCTTTTCCTCTGACCGTCGTCAGTTATATTGTTTTGTTTTCATTTGTTTGATGTAGGCTTCCTTTTTAGATTCCCTTGTTTGGCCTTATTACGTTTTAGGTTATGACCTGTATTTTTTAATATTTTTTTTTAAATGGTAACGGCCTCCGTTTGTTGAGGTCCCGTGTGTGTGTGTGTGTTATTTCTTTGTTTTTTATGTATTTTCTGTCATGTGGTACTAGTGATCTGTAATTGCAGTACATTATCTGTGTTCAACTAGTGTGGATTGGTATACATATTGGGTACGTCTATGGGCTGTGCCCTGGGTACATGTTTTTTTTTGTATTTGCGTGGTGTATATTTGTTTTTTTTTATAGTTATGTATTGGGTTGGTGTATTGTTGAGAATGGGTTTGGTGCACTGTTACGTGTGCTGTATCTTGTGTCGTGTACAACAATGTTACTTAGGTATCTTTCATTTTATTTGTATATATGTATTGTTTTATATAATAAAAACAAAATTATATCACAATGATTATTAGTTTCTTGGTGACCCATATATGCATTCTTTATCAGTGTTGTTATACCACTGTTGTGTACTTTGGTGGTAATCACTTTCAGGGATATAATAAGTGCGGGTCACTCACTTTTTCAGCTGACAGGTGTGTTGTACACATTCTGCTGTGCATCGGTCAATTTCCTGCGTGTTCGCCGGTGCCAAAGAGAGTAATCATGAGTGTATTCAGTTATAATAATTCTGTGGCATAACACGTGACAGAGACCAAGTTCTTATATCGCAAGGAGCCCCGTGGTATGGAGTCCTCCAGATGTGGTTGTGTGTGTAGCCTACTGCGCCTGTGCCAGTCATGCTCTCTCTTAACGTTTGGGAACAGTGTGAAATAAAGTTCGATTATTGTAATACATTAGTCATTAGTTACGCCTTGAATGGAACTGGCTTGGGAGAATTACGAGAAAATGAATTTCCCCGTACTACTCTCGCACACGACTCGTGCATATGACTCTGGCTCTATTAATGATTCTTGACACCATCTCTAGGGTAGAGCTGCTTCACAGCCTTGCAAGAGTAGAGTTTTTTTCACAGCCTTTCATCATATAAATTTGATGAATGCCCCCCCCCCCCCCCTAACCTTCTAAAACCTTCTAGTTCTCTTTGGTGGTACTTGCAGTTTGCACGAAGGGTTTATCCCCCAATGACTGCAATAAGTTCTAAGCCCTCTAGCGAGTGTCGTTCAGTTAGGAAGACGATCATCCCTGATGCAAGGTTATGATATTATGGTGGAAGAGATCATTATTTCACGTTATTTTTTCGGTCACTGGTGTATCGGTATTTTGCTGAAAGCTCGCTTGGTAATTGAACGTGGGCTGTTGCAAGTGTAAGCTGCAAGTGCAGGTCCTCTTTGAGAACCCAGTCATTACACTGGGTATATACACATGTGAGGCTAGTAGCAGGTGCCTCTGGATTCTGATCTCCGTGACCCCTAACTGTGAATCACCCGTGACCCCAAATTCCGAGTCTTTTGACAATGAACTTAGATGCTAATGACTCAGATCAAACACTTACCATGTAACCTCTTATCAGATGCATCTTGACGCCAATTACTAACCTGTGACCTCTTAATTCTGACCTCGTAAAACTCCAAACTCAGCTGCATCTTGCTGAAGCCAGTGCAAGCTCAGAAAGAACTTTCTGAAGCTAGCACATCCTCAGCAGGACCCTACTGGAGCCAGTACATGCTCAGCAGGACCCTTCTGGAGCCAGTACATGCCAAGCAGGACCCTACTGGTGCCAGTACATGCTCAGCAGGACCCTACTGGAGCCAGTACATGCCCAGCAGGACCCTACTGGAGCCAGTACATGCCCAGCAGGACCCTACTGGTGCCAGTACATGCTCAGCAGGATCCTACTGGAGCCAGTACATGCTCAGCAGGACCCTACTGGAGCCAGTACATGCCCAGCAGGACCCTACTGGTGCCAGTACATGCTCAGCAGGACCCTACTGGAGCCAGTACATGCTCAGCAGGACCCTACTGGAGCCAGTACATGCCCAGCAGGACCCTACTGGAGCCAGTACATGCCCAGCAGGACCCTACTGGAGCCAGTACATGCCCAGCAGGACCCTACTGGTGTCAGTACATGCTCAGCAAGACCCTACTGGAGCCAGTACATGCCCAGCAGGACCCTTCTGGAGGCAGTACATCCTCAGCAGGACCCTACTGGAGCCAGTACATGCCCAGCAGGACCCTACTGGTGCTAGTACATGCTCAGCAGGACCCTACTGGAGCCAGTATATGCCCAGCAGGATCCTACTGGAGCCAGTACATACCCAGCAGGACCCTACTGGTGCCAGTACATGCTCAGCAGGACCCTACTGGAGCCAGTACATGCTCAGCAGGACCCTACTGGTGCCAGTACATGCTCAGCAGGACCCTACTGGAGCCAGTACATGCCCAGCAGGATCCTACTGGAGCCAGTACATGCTCAGCAGGACCCTACTGGTGCCAGTACATGCTCAGCAGGACCCTACTGGTGCCAGTACATGCTCAGCAGGACCCTACTGGAGCCAGTACATGCCCAGCAGGACCCTACTGGAGCCAGTAGTTGCCCAGCAGGATCCTACTGGAGCCAGTACATGCCCAGCAGGACCCTACTGGTGCCAGTACATGCTCAGCAGGACCCTACTGGAGCCAGTACATGCCCAGCAGGATCCTACTGGAGCCAGTACATGCCCAGCAGGACCCTACTGGTGCCAGTACATGCTCAGCAGGACCCTACTGGAGCCAGTACATGCTCAGCAGGACCCTACTGGAGCCAGTAGTTGCTCAGCAGGACCCTACTGGAGCCAGTAGTTGCTCAGCAGGACACTACTGGAGCCAGTAGTTGCTCAGCAGGACCATACTGGAGCCAGTACATGCTCAGCAGGACCCTACTGGAGCCAGTACATGCTCGGCAGGACCCTACTGGAGCCAGTAGTTGCTCAGCAGGACCCTACTGGAGCCAGTAGTTGCTCAGCAGGACCCTACTGGAGCCAGTAGTTGCTCAGCAGGACCCTACTGGAGCCAATAGTTGCTCAGCAGGACCCTACTGGAGCCAGTAGTTGCTCAGCAGGACCCTACTGGAGCCAGTAGTTGCTCAGCAGGACCCTACTGGAGCCAGTACATGCTCAGCAGGACCCTACTGGAGCCAGTAGTTGCTCAGCAGGACACTACTGAAGCCAGTAGTTGCTCAGCAGGACCCTACTGGTGCCAGTACATGCTCAGCAGGACCCTACTGGAGCCAGTAGTTGCTCAGCAGGACCATACTGGAGCCAGTACATGCTCAGCAGGACACTATGGGCCCTCAGTAAGATCCTACTGGACACTGCACAGGGTCATAAGTATCATGTGTATTCCAATGGGGGTGAGTGCGTCATCGTTGGTGCCAGAGTAGTGTGAGTGGGGGTTGGGGAACATTTAACACTGCGGCTAACTAGGCGAACTGGTTGACTCGGTGTGATTGTTTCCTCTCTGGTGTTGTTACGTCTTTATTGATGTTGTGAGAAGGTGAGATAGGTATGGAGGTGAGATAGGTATCCACACGATAGGTATGGGTCGTGTGTGGCTTGACCGAGTGCAATCCGTCCTTTTGTTGCTCAGTAAACTGTGAGAAAAGAATAGGAAAAAGGATTCGAAATGTTTGAGGGAAGATCGTGTTTAAATCTTCTATTCTGGGAGAGTGAACTTTGATTATTTTTCCCGTCCATGCCATTGTTCCCCGGCGCTCCTCTCACGGTGCCCCCGAAGATATTCCAGAGTGCGTTCAGTCATCCTTCAGCATATATCACGCTAGTGTGTAAACCGGTGTATATTGTGTAGGCGCCTAACCCGTTTATTGGTGGGGAAGTTAAGCAAATCTCGACCTTAGGGTCGTGCGCGTGTGTGGCTACCTCCAACTGTGGCCGCCAGCCTGTCCGCCTCACGCCTCGCCTCGCTACCCTGGGGGCAGCGTCCCGCCACCTCCATACCTCCTCCTCACTCCGTCACCTCCAGCTCGTGCTTCAGTCAACAGCTGGGGCAGTGAGTGTGAATACTAAGCGAGTGTGTGTGTTATACCGGTATAATTAACGTGAGTACTCAAACTATTTTTCTCTGTATCTTTCGTACGTCCCAAATTCCTTGTGTTGATTTTATTCAGCCGTCCGGTGTTCATTCTCTTTAGTTCCCTTACGGGACTGAGTTCAATTCCCCGAGGAAGCACGATTGGTAAAGACCTACTACAGTTATTCTGTGTGATGACTGTAGCTGGATTTTAAGTGTGTCTGTCGCCTTACACATCAGTTACCCACATTTAGCGACTTAGTGTCATTGTGTGTTGTATCTGTGGGTAGTGCGGTTTCAATATTATACCATCACAGAATGTTTAACCCATTTCCATGCCGTTGTGTTCTGTACTTCCAGGAGACTTGCTGTAAGTAACAAGTAAGGTTAATTGTGTATTCTTTATTATTATTATATTGACACATGTGTCAGTGTGTTGTGTTCAGTTGTGTGTACTATATTATGTTGGTCTCTGTGACCCGGTGTACTTTAATTTAGTGTCATTATAGTGTCGGTGTGTGTGACCCGTGATGCTGTGACTCAGTGTCATTGTTGCGGAGTGTTGCATTGGTCTCGGTGACCCCGTACTGTTATACTTTGTCTTCATTATTCTTGTGAAGTCAATGTACTCAGTGTTCATTATTCTTGAGACGTCAGTATACTTTGTGTTCATTATTCTTTAGACGTCAGTATACTCAGTGTTTATTATTCTTGAGACGTCAGTATACTCAGTGTTTATTATTCTTGAGACGTCAGTATACTCAGTGTTTATTATTCTTGAGACGTCAGTATACTCAGTGTTTATTATTCTTGAGACGTCAGTATACTCTCTGTTCATTTATCTTGAGAAGCCAGTGTAACGTAGTGTTCATTATTCATGAAGTCAGTGTATTGATTTAACGTAAGTGATTATCGTTTGATTATACGCGGTGATTAGCAATCGTATTGACTAATCAGTGTTTGTTAAGCGGTCTCAGTGACTGTCGAGCAATTAACGTAATTCTACGTGAGTCAAGTTGAGCTGTCAAGTTGTGACAGACCCTTGAGTGATTACTCAGGGATTGCGCGTGAGCCGTAGTTGATTTCACTGACATTGCTTTGATTTGTTTGACACTGTGTTGACAGTGTGTGTTAACGTATTTTACATTGTTTTGATTTGAATGTCTTGGGGACATAGTAACGTAACATTGTAATTGTCTGATTGAAATTGATTGGATCAATTGTCATCTATCTGTCATCTTGTAATGTAATGAACTGAGTGTTGCACGGAAGACTCGTCACAGTGACAGGTCTGTCCGTTGTTGTTTAAGTTATCAATCACTCCACGCTGGTCACAGACTTCACATCTGACGCCACGTGGGTCCGTTGTCGTTTCACTGTGCGTTAGTGCTACTTGCTGCAGTCGTGTCGAGCTGTAATTGCGTTTGGTGTGGTGGCCCACTTTGTTAAGATCAGTTAGGGTGCGCAGTACCGCGAGCGGTCCGAACTGGAAGCAGTAATTCCGGTTAGCCTAGCTTTGTCAAGCACCGCGACCGACATTAACGTGACGTCAGGTTATTCTTGCCATGTATCGTTAGTATTAAGCTCTTATGAATAAACTATTTGTTGAACTACAAGTGCCTTTACGTTCACACCTTCAGAACCCTTGTACCCAGTACCGACTTTGCCATTCCTGAGTCATTTCAATTTGTCTGTTGCCTGGATTACTTGGACTCAAACGCTTTTCATGGCCATACACATCAAATATAAATTTATTTGATGTGAGGACCATATGAGCTACTCTGATGTCCACCCTCAGTGGACCCGGCAGCTCCACGACCCAGTGGATAAGGAGTGCCAAGGATTTGGACTCCTGCAGCTGCTCTATGCATCCCTGGTCAGTCATTAAAGTATAATCTGCCCTCAGCATTGTTTTGATGTTAGTTAGTGTTTTCTGCCTGAGGTTACATGTATTATTATTGAGGTCACCTCTGGTGCCTACGTGGTGCTGTTCAATTATCATTTCCAGCACTACGAAGTGCCCATCTGGCCAATAGATACTTGTAACCTAGTAACCTCTCAAAAGGGATAATCTCACAGATGTATAGTCGTGTCTAGTGTGTCTACAACTCTGTTGATATATACTCGTGACTGATGGAGCAGCGTCTCTGTTGGTGTACATTCGTGTCTGGCACACCAGCGTCTCTTCTTAGTGTACACTTGTTACTGGTGTAGGTACTTTTCTTACTAATTTTGCAAGTAGCACGGGCTATGGTGAGCCCGTAGTGAGTAGCACGGGCTATGGTGAGCCCGTAGTGAGTAGCACGGACTATGGTGAGCCCGTAGTGAGTAGCACGGGCTATGGTGAGCCCGTAGTGAGTAGCACGGGCTATGGTGAGCCCGTAGTGAGTAGCACGGGCTATGGGGAGCCCGTAGTGAGTAGCACGGACTATGGTGAGCCCGTAGTGAGTAGCACGGGCTATGGTGAGCCCGTAGTGAGTAGCACGGACTATGGTGAGCCCGTAGTGAGTAGCACGGACTATGGTGAGCCCGTAGTGAGTAGCACGGGCTATGGTGAGCCCGTAGTGAGTAGCACGGACTATGGTGAGCCCGTAGTGAGTAGCACGGGCTATGGTGAGCCCGTAGTGAGTAGCACGGGCTATGGTGAGCCCGTAGTGAGTAGCACGGGCTATGGTGAGCCCGTAGTGAGTAGCACGGGCTATGGTGAGCCCGTAGTGAGTAGCACGGGCTATGGTGAGCCCGTAGTGAGTAGCACGGGCTATGGTGAGCCCGTAGTGAGTAGCACGGGCTATGGGGAGCCCGTAGTGAGTAGCACGGGCTATGGTGAGCCCGTAGTGAGTAGCACGGGCTATGGTGAGCCCGTAGTGAGTAGCACGGGCTATGGGGAGCCCGTAGTGAGTAGCACGGGCTATGGTGAGCCCGTAGTGAGTAGCACGGGCTATGGTGAGCCCGTAGTGAGTAGCACGGGCTATGGTGAGCCCGTAGTGAGTAGCACGGGCTATGGGGAGCCCGTAGTGAGTAGCACGGGTTATGGTGAGCCCGTAGTGAGTAGCACGGACTATGGTGAGCCCGTAGTGAGTAGCACGGGCTATGGTGAGGCCATAGTGAGTAGCACGGGCTATGGTGAGCCCGTAGTGAGTAGCACGGGTTATGGTGAGCCCGTAGTGAGTAGCACGGGTTATGGTGAGCCCGTAGTGAGTAGCACGGGTTATGGTGATCCCGTAGTGAGAAGCACGGGCTATGGTGAGCCCGTAGTGAGTAGCACGGACTATGGTGAGCCCGTAGTGAGTAGCACGGGCTATGGTGAGGCCATAGTGAGTAGCACGGACTATGGTGAGCCCGTAGTGAGTAGCACGGGCTATGGGGAGCCCGTAGTGAGTAGCACGGGTTATGGTGAGCCCGTAGTGAGTAGCACGGGCTATGGTGAGCCCGTAGTGAGTAGCACGGGCTATGGTGAGCCCGTAGTGAGTAGCACGGGTTATGGTGATCCCGTAGTGAGTAGCACGGACTATGGTGAGCCCGTAGTGAGTAGCACGGGCTATGGTGAGGCCATAGTGAGTAGGACGGGCTATGGTGAGCCCGTAGTGAGTAGCACGGGTTATGGTGAGCCCGTAGTGAGTAGCACGGGTTATGGTGATCCCGTAGTGAGAAGCACGGGCTATGGTGAGCCCGTAGTGAGTAGCACGGGTTATGGTGATCCCGTAGTGAGAAGCACGGGCTATGGTGAGCCCGTAGTGAGTAGCACGGACTATGGTGATCCCGTAGTGAACTTGACCAACGGGCCTAACACACCCCCGAGTCTTGCTGTTTCTATAGAAATATTTGCATTGTTCTCAGATGGCGCGCGCGAGGGCACGCACGCAGCAACGAAAGGTAAATAAAAGGCCAAATAAAAGTTATAATAATTTATTCGTTTATATATTTGTTATTGTTAATGAGACAATGATGAAGTAAAGTCATGGCGAGGTCCCAGGAGCTCGCTGCTGGGAGGGAGAGGGAGAGGGAGAGGGAGAGGGAGAGGGAAAGGGAGAGGGTGAGGGAGAGGGAGAGGGTGAGGGAGAGGGAGAGGGAGAGGGTGAGGGAGGGGGAGAGGGAGAGGGAGAGGGTGAGGGAGGGGGAGAGGGAGAGGGAGAGGGAGAGCGAGAGGGTGAGGGTGAGGGAGAGGGAGAGGCTGTAGGGAGGCGGGCTAGAGATGAGGCTGAGGTCCTCGCCCCTAACCTTCAGTCAGCAAGGGTGTGGAAGGAGGGATAGCGAGAGGGATAGAGATATGAAGTTACAAAGAGAGAGAAGTGTCTGGTAAGTCAGAGATGCGGCAGGATATGTGGTGTGTGGCAGGATATGTGGTGTGTGGCAGGATATGTGGTGTGTGGCAGGATATGTGGTGTGTGGCAGGATATGTGGTGTGTGGCAGGGTATGTGGTGTGTGGTGGGATATGTGGTGTGTGGCAGGATATGTGGTGTGTGGCAGGGTATGTGGTGTGTGGTGGGATATGTGGTGTGTGGCAAGATATGTGGTGTGTGGCAGGATATGTGGTGTGTGGCAGGATATGTGGTGTGTGGCGGGATATGTGGTGTGTGGCAGGATATGTGGTGTGTGGCAGGATATGTGGTGTGTGGCAGGACATGTGGTGTGTGGCAGGACATGTGGTGTGTGGCAGGGCATGTGGTGTGTGGCAGGACATGTGGTGTGTGGCAGGACATGTGGTGTGTGGCAGGATATGTGGTGTGTGGCGGGATATGTGGTGTGTGGCGGGATATGTGGTGTGTGGCGGGGTATTTGGTGTGTGGCGGGGTATGTGGTGTGTGGCGGGATATGTGGTGTGTGGCGGGATATGTGGTGTGTGGCGGGACATGTGGTGTGTGGCAGGACATGTGGTGTGTGGCAGGACATGTGGTGTGTGGCAGGACATGTGGTGTGTGGCAGGACATGTGGTGTGTGGCGGGACATGTGGTGTGTGGCGGGACATGTGGTGTGTTACAGGATATGTGGTGTGTGGCAGGATATGTGGTGTGTGGCAGGATATGTGGTGTGTGGCAGGACATGTGGTGTGTGGCAGGACATGTGGTGTGTGGGAGGACATGTGGTGTGTGGCAGGACATGTGGTGTATGGCAGGACATGTGGTGTGTGGCAGGACATGTGGTGTGTGGCAGGACATGTGGTGTGTGGCAGGACATGTGGTGTGTGGCAGGACATGTGGTGTGTGGCAGGATATGTGGTGTGTGGCAGGATATGTGGTGTGTGACAGGATA
The DNA here is from genome assembly GCF_040958095.1 of Procambarus clarkii. Lineage (NCBI taxonomy): Eukaryota > Metazoa > Arthropoda > Malacostraca > Decapoda > Cambaridae > Procambarus > Procambarus clarkii. The sequence continues at coordinate 18,412,234 of NC_091178.1, forward strand.
TGTGGTGTGTGGCAGGATATGTGGTGTGTGGCAGGATATATGGTGTGTGTTTGGCATGATATGTAGTGTGTAGCAAGATATGTGGTGTGTGTGGCAGGATATGTGGTGTATGGCAGGATATGTTGTGTGTGGCAGGATATGTGGTGTGTGTGTGGCAGGATATGTGGTGTGTGTGCGGCAGGATATGTAGTGTGTGGCAGGGTATGTGGTGTGTGGCAGGATATGTGGTGTGTGTGTGTGTGGCAGGGTATGTGGTGTGTGTGGCAGGATATGTGGTGTGTGGCAGGATATGTGGTGTGTAGGGTGTGGCAGGATATGTGGTGTGTGTTTGGCAGGATATGTGGTGTGTGTTTGGCAGGATACGTGGTGTGTGGCAGGATATGTGGTGTGTGGCAGGATATGTGGTGTGTGGCAGGATATGTGGTGAGTGGCACGATATGTGGTGTGTGTGTGGCAGGATATGTAGTGTGTGGCAGGATATGTGGTGTGTGGCAGGATATGTAGTATGTGGCAGGGTATGTGGTGTGTGTGGCAGGATATGTGGTGTGTGTGTGGCAGGATATGTGGTGTGTGGCAGGATATGTGGTTTGTGGCAGGATATGTGGTGTTTGGCAGGATATGTGGGTGTGGCAGGATATGTGGTGTGTGGCAGGTGTGGTGTGTGGCAGGATATGTGGTGTGTGGCAGAGTATGTGGTGTGGGGCAGGGTATGTGGTGTGTGGTAGGATATGTGGTGTGTAGCAGGTGTGGTGTATGGCAGGATATGTGGTGTGTAACAGGTGTGGTATGTGGCAGGATATGTGGTGTGTGGCAGGTGTAGAGTATAGCAGGGGGTAGAAGGTGTAAAGAATAGCAGGGGGCAGGTGTAGAGTATAGCAGGGGTGGCATGTGTAGAGTATAGCAGGGGGCAGGTGTAGAGTATTGTAGGGGTGGCAGGTGTAGAGTATTGTAGGGGTGGCAGGTGTAGAGTATAGCAGGCTTGGCTAGGTGTAGAGTATAGCAGGGGTGGCAGGTGTAGAGTATAGCAGGGGGCAGGTGTAGAGTATTGTAGGGGTGGCAGGTGTAGAGTATTGTAGGGGTGGCAGGTGTAGAGTATAGCAGGCTTGGCAGGTGTAGAGTATAGCAGGCTTGGCAGGTGTAGAGTATAGCAGGAGTGGCAGGTGTAGAGCATAGCAAGGGGCAGGTGTAGAGTATTGTAGGGGTGGCAGGTGTAGAGTATAGCAGGCTTGGCAGGTGTAGAGTATAGCAGGGGGCAGGTGTAGAGTATTGTAGGGGTGGAAGGTGTAGAGTATAGCAGGAGTGGCAGGTGTATAGTATAGCAGGGGGCAGGTATAGAGTACAGCAGGGGTGGAAGGTGTATAGCAGGGGTGGCAGGTGTAGTAGGCCAGGGAGGTTGTTAAGATGGTGTGGTAGGCCAGGGAGGCTGTTAAGGTGGTGTGGTAGGCCAGGGAGGCTGTTAAGGTGGTGAGGTAGGCCAGGGAGGCTGTTAAGGTGGTGTGGTAGGCCAGGGAGGCTGTTAAGGTGGTGTGGTAGGCCAGGGAGGCTGTTAAGGTGGTGTGGTAGGCCAGGGAGGTTGTTAAGGTGGTGTGGTAGGCCAGGGAGGCTGTTAAGGTGGTGTGGTAGGCCAGGGAGGTTGTTAAGGTGGTGTGGTAGGCCAGGGAGGTTGTTAAGGTGGTGTGGTAGGCCAGGGAGGTTGTTAAGGTGGTGTGGTAGGCCAGGGAGGCTGTTAAGATGGTGTGGTAGGCCAGGGAGGTTGTTAAGGTGGTGTGGTAGCCCAGGGAGGTTGTTAAGGTGGTGTGGTAGGCCAGGGAGGTTGTTAAGGTGGTGTGGTAGGCCAGGGAGGCTGTTAAGGTGGTGTGGTAGGCCAGGGAGGCTGTTAAGGTGGTGTGGTAGGCCAGGGAGGCTGTTAAGGTGGTGTGGTAGGCCAGGGAGGTTGTTAAGGTGGTGTGGTAGGCCAGGGAGGCTGTTAAGGTGGTGTGGTAGGCCAGGGAGGTTGTTAAGGTGGTGTGGTAGGCCAGGGAGGTTGTTAAGATGGTGTGGTAGGCCAGGGTGGTTGTTAAGGTGGTGTGGTAGGCCAGGGAGGTTGTTAAGGTGGTGTGGTAGGCCAGGGAGGCTGTTAAGGTGGTGTGGTAGGCCAGGGAGGCTGTTAAGGTGGTGTGGTAGGCCAGGGAGGTTGTTAAGGTGGTGTGGTAGGCCAGGGAGGCTGTTAAGGTGGTGTGGTAGGCCAGGGAGGTTGTTAAGGTGGTGTGGTAGGCCAGGGAGGCTGTTAAGGTGGTGTGGTAGGCCAGGGTGGTTGTTAAGGTGGTGTGGTAGGCCAGGGAGGTTGTTAAGGTGGTGTGGTAGGCCAGGGAGGCTGTTAAGGTGGTGTGGTAGGCCAGGGAGGCTGTTTAAGTCCACTCAGCCACAGGCCAAAGGCTGAGTGGACAGCGCTTAGGACTCGAAATCCTAGGGTTCGCGTTTGATCCCGGCGCCGGCGGAAACAAAATGGGCAGAGTTTCTTTCACCCTGATGACCCTGTTATTTAGCAGTAAATAGGTACCTAGGAGTTAGACAGCTGTTACGGACTGGTTCCTGGGTGTTTGTGTGTGTGGGGGGGGGGGGGGAATTCAGTTGATTGATTGACAGCTGAGAGACGAGCCGAAAGAGCAGAGCTCAACCTCCGCAAGCACAACTAGGTGAATACACACACACACACACACACACACACACACACACACACACACACACACACACACACACACACACACACACACACACACACACACTCACACTCACACTTTTGGAAGGTAATTAAATTAGAATAAGAAAATGAAGGTCTCAAGATCAAGTTTTGTAGTTTAAAAGTAAGTATTTTCCAGCAAGGTAAGGACATTACCAGCTTGACTGATAAGGTCAGGATACACGAGGCTCCCATCAAGGAACTAGTGAAAGATAATGAAACATGGAAAGTGAAGAGTAGGAAATCTGAAGAAATAAACAAGAAAATAGACTCATATGATGAACAACTCCAAGGTACCCTGAGGGCTAACATGGAGTTAGGCTAAGGTATGCAAGGAGAAATTTAGTTAACAACTCACATAGAGGAAATTAATAAAGAACTTGAAAAGTATAAAGAAGTAATTAAACGTATGCACAAGTTGTATAAGAGAAAGAGACGATCAAGGAAGTGTGTGTGATAGTCAAAACCAGAAATGACGAATAAGAGACAGAAATTAGGCAAACAGTTGGGAAATAACTGGTAACCAACAGTAAACTTGTACAAAACACTGTAGATAGAAGTAAGTCCATAATAGTTTTTGGGTGTTTAGAGAAGGAAATATCATCAAGGGTGGACAGAGGAGCAAAAGAGATGAAAATCATAGAGAAAATAGTAGGTTTAGGAGAAAGCCAAAATTCAATGGAAAATGTCAGTTATTTTAAATATGAGAGAGCCAGGAACCGCCCCTTAAGGGTGAAATTTAATAGAGTGAAGCAAATGACGGAAGGGCTTAGAAATGCCAGGAAATTGCAGTGTGATGAGGATGGCAAACTTTGGTCAATAAGACAAGACCTCTCAAATAAAAGAGAGAAAAACTGACAATGAACCTCACTGAAGCAACACGTCAAAATAGGAATAGAAATTAAGAAGAAATAAATTACTTTTTCTACACAAAGTGTTAGGGACTGGAATGCTAGTGAAATGGTACATAAAACAAAGCAACAAAATCATTAGTGGAAGGGGGAGTAAAGAACAAAAGGAAAGGGAACATGTTCCTGAAAATTGTATGATGACATAGATGGAGTGAGATATAAAATACTGGCGCTGAAAGATATAATTCAGCTTATGGTCCCAGATAGTGTTGCATTAACAGAGATGAAACTTGAAGAAAATAGTATCCCGAGATCGTATCCCGATGGGGATACTCAGTCTGGAGATGTAACAAGAAAACTAGGAAGGGGAAGGAGTGCCTGTGCTGGTGAAAGAACACCTGATGGTAAGAAAGGTAATACTTGACAACCCTCGAAGTGTACATAACGGCATTGCAGGTCTGGATTCAGGAAGTTAAACTGATAATGGTAAATGCCTACAGCCCACCAGCAAGCAATACATGGAAAAAGGAAGATCTGGATGACAAACTAGAGGGCCTTATAATGGTCTAGAGAGAGATTATAGTACAAGCAGATAAAGATAAATCACGATTGTTGGTACTGGGGGACTTCAACTTTTACGCAATATACTGGGAGGCCTACTATGCAAAAACGGAGGACATTGGACAGGCAGATTTGTAAACCTCATTCTGGAGACATTCATGTATCAAAACGTTAATCAGGCCACAAAAATGAGGGAAGGGGATGTTCCATCAATACTGGATTTAATATTCACCAGGAAAGAAGAAGAGATATTTGACATCCAGTATCTTCCTCCCCTGGGAAAGAGTGAACATGTCCTGTAGGACGTTACAAATACTTTGAGATATAATCTTGAAGAAAATGGGGACACTGAAATAGTTGTTAAACTCCATTTCAAGAGAGGACACTATGGAGAACTTAGAATTTTTTTCATGAGTGTAATTTGACAGACTTGTTGCCAGGCAAGGATGTAATTGAGATGTATGCAAAATTTTTCTAAATATAAGATTACGGAACACAAACATTCATACCAAAACAGAGATTCAGGACCAGAAAACAGGACTGATTTAACAGAAATTGCGAGAGGGCCAAAGATCTAAAGACACAAAAATGGAATCAATATAGGAAGAGGCCAAACCCCCAAACATTCCAGCGATACAAAGATGCGAGAAACTATCACACGGTAGTGAGGAGAAAGGCAGAAAGAAATTTTGAAAAGGGATAACTGACAAATGTAAAACAGAACCGGGCCCATTCTATAAATTTATAAACAACAAATTGCAAGTAAAGGATAATATTCAGAGGTTGAAAATGGGAAAAAGATTTACGAAAAAAGAAAAGGAGATGTGTGAAACATTAAACTAAAAGTTCCAAAGTGTGTTTGTACAAAATGAAATCTTCAAGGAACCAGACACAATATGAATTCCAGTGAACAACATACAGCACATAGAAGAGTCTAGAGACACAGTGAAAAAATGTAAAAGGAGTTAAGTAAGAACAAAGCCTTTGACCCAGATGGAGTTTTGCCTTGGGTTCTGAAAGAATGTGCACCCGAACTCAGCATTCCACTTCAACTGATTTTTCAGGAGCCGTAGCAGATGTGTGGAAAAAGGCTAACATAGTTCCAATCTACAAAAGTGACAGCAGGGATGATCCCTCTTCAATTATAGACCTGTATCGTTGATAAGTGTACCAGTCAAAATATTGAAATAAATAATTAAAACTAAATGGGTAGAACACCGGGAGAAAAAGATATAATATCAGACCGTCAGTATGGTTTTCGATCTTGAAGACCATGTGTAACGAATTCATTCAGTTTCTATGATAGAGCCACAGATTTTACAGGAAAGAGATGGTTGGATTAATAGCATCTATCTGGACCTAAAAAAAAAAAAAACTTTTGACAGAGTTCCACATAAGAGGTTGTTCTGAAAACTGGAACATATTGGAAGGGTGACAGGTAAGCTTCTAGCATGGATGAAAAATTTTCTGATAGAAAAATGAGTGCAGTAATCAGAGGCAATATATCGGACTGGAGAAATGTCACAAGTGGAGTACCACAGGGTTCAGTTCTTGCACCGGTAATGTTCATTGTCTACATAAACGATCTACCAGACGGAATACAGTATTTTATGAACATGTTTGCTGATGATGCTAAGATAATAGGGAGGATAAGAAACTTAGGTGATTCATGCCCTTCCAGAAGACCTAGACAAAATAAGTTTATGGAGCACCACTTGGCAAATGGAATTTAATGTAAATAAAAGCCGTGTTATGGAATGTGAATAGGAGAACATAGACCCCACACAACATATATATTATGTGAGAAATCTTTAAAGAAGTCTGATAAAGAAAGAGACCTTGGGGTTGTTGTAAATAGAAAACTATCACACATAAAGAACATTTTGCGAGGGGCCTATGCTAAACTTTCTAACTTTAGAATTGTTTTTATATACATGGATGGTAAAATACTTAAGAAATCGTTCACGACTTTTGTTAGACCAAAGCTGGAATATGCAGCGGTTGTATAGTGCCAATTCCTTAAGAAGAACATCGACAAACTGGAAAAAGTGCAAAAACATGCCACTAAGTGACTCCCAGAACTGAAGGACAAAAGATACGAGGAGAGGTTAGAGGCATTAAATATGCTAAAACTAGAAGATAGAAGTAAAAGAGGAGATATGATCACGACATACAAAATACTAACAGGAATCGATAAAATTGATAGGAAGAATTCCTGAGACCTGGAACTTCAAGAGCAAGACGTCATAGATATAAACTAACTAAACAAAGAGACCGGAGAAATATAAGGAAATTCTCTTTCGCAAACATAGTGGTAGACGGTTGGAACAAGTGAGAAGGTGGTTGAGGACAATACCGTTAGTAGTTTCAAAGCGTTATATGACAGAGTGCTGGGGTAGACGGGACACCACGAGCATAGCTCTCATCCTGTAACTACAATTAGGTAATTACATGCAGGCAATTACACTTAGGTAATTACACAGAGGTAATTTCAAACGAGCCGCGCGCTCACACACACACACACACACACACACACACACACACACACACACACACACACACACAGAGCGAGGTCGATGATCAATAACCAATAATCAATTACGTATAACTGTTCTAATTCCAATTAAGAAAACTTGAAGGTACCCGCACATCTTCTGAGTTTCTTGTCCCAACTTTTATGCCTGGGAGCAATGTGAAAGTTGTATATTAAAGTGTGTGAACCTTAAAGAAGTTCCTCCTTTCAGGGAATTGTTGGTAGTGTGTAAGTGGAAAAAGTTGCAGAGGAAGTGGGAAGTTCGTTGCAGAGTGTGTTGCAGAGACTCAGTGTGTGTTAGAGACTCAGTGTGTGTTGCAGAGACAGTGTGTGTGTTACAGAGACTCAGTGTGTGTTGCAGAGACTCAGTGTGTGTTGCAGAGACTCAGTGTGTGTGTTGCAGAGACTCAGTGTGTGTGTTGCAGAGACTCTGTGTGTGTTGCAGAGACTCTGTGTGTGTTGCAGAGACTCTGTGTGTGTTGCAGAGACTCTGTGTGTGTTGCAGAGACTCTGTGTGTGTTGCAGAGACTCTCTGTGTGTTGCAGAGACTCTGTGTGTGTTGCAGAGAGACTGTGTGTGTTGCAGAGACTCTGTGTGTGTTGCAGAGACTCTGTGTGTGTTGCAGAGACTCTGTGTGTGTTGCAGAGACTCTGTGTGTGTTGCAGAGACTCTGTGTGTGTTGCAGAGACTGTGTGTGTTGCAGAGATGCAGCGGGTGTTGGAATGATGCAGGTGTTGTAGAGAGGCCGGGGTGTTGTAGAGAGGCCGGGGTGTTGTAGAGATGCAGGGGGTGTTGTAGAGATGCAGGGGGTGTTGTAGAGATGTAGGGGGTGTTGTAGAGATGCAGGGGGTGTTGTAGAGATGTAGGGGGTGTTGTAGAGATGCAGGGGGTGTTGTAGAGATGCAGGGGGTGTTGTAGAGATGTAGGGGGTGTTGTAGAGATGCAAGGGGTTGTGCTAGAGATGCAGGGGGTGTTGTAGAGATGCAGGGATGCAGGGGGTGATGTAGAGATACAGGGGGTGTTGTAGAGATGCAGGGGGTGATATAGAGATGCAAGGGGTTGTGCTAGAGATGCAGGGGGTGTTGTAGAGATGAAGAGGGTGTTGTAGAGATGCAGGGGGTGTTGTATAGATGAAGGGGGTGTTGAAGAGATGCAGGGGGGTGTTGTAGAGATGCAGGGGGTGTTGTAGAGATGCAGGGGGGTGTTGTGGAGATGAAGGGGGTGTTGGAGATGCAGGGGGTGTTGTAGAGATGTAGGGGGTGTTGTAGAGATGTAGGGGGTGTTGTAGAGATGCAAGGGGTTGTGCTAGAGATGCAGGGGGTGTTGTAGAGATGCAGGGATGCAGGGGGTGATGTAGAGATACAGGGGGTGTTGTAGAGATGCAGGGGGTGATATAGAGATGCAAGGGGTTGTGCTAGAGATGCAGGGGGTGTTGTATAGATGAAGGGGGTGTTGTAGAGATGCAGGGGGTGTTGTAGAGATGCAAGGGGTTGTGCTAGAGATGCAGGGGGTGTTGTAGAGATGCAGGAATGCAGGGGGGTGATGTAGAGATACAGGGGGTGTTGTAGAGATGCAAGGGGTTGTGCTAGAGATGCAGGGATGCAGGGGGTGTTGTAGAGATGCAGGGGGGTGTTGTAGAGATGCAGGGGGGTGTTGTAGAGATGCAGGGGTGTTGTAGAGATGCAAGGGGTTGTGCTAGAGATGCAGGGATGCAGGGGGTGTTGTAGAGATGCAGGGGGTGATGTAGAGATACAGGGGGTGTTGTAGAGATGTAGGGGGTGTTGTAGAGATGTAGGGGGTGTTGTAGAGATGCAGGGGGTGTTGTAGAGATGTAGGGGGTGTTGTAGAGATGTAGGGGGTGTTGTAGAGATGCAGGGGGTGTTGTAGAGATGTAGGGGGTGTTGTAGAGATGTAGGGGGGTGTTGTAGAGATGCAGGGGGGTGTTGTAGAGATGCAGGGGGTGTTGTAGAGATGCAAGGGGGTGTTGTAGAGATGCAGGGGGTGTTGTAGAGATGCAGGGGGGTGTTGTAGAGATGCAGGGGGTGTTGTAGAGATGCAGGGGGGTGTTGTAGAGATGCAGGGGGGTGTTGTAGAGATGCAGGGGGGTGTTGTAGAGATGCAGGGGGTGTTGTAGAGATGCAGGGGGGTGTTGTAGAGATGCAAGGGGGTGTTGTAGAGATGCAGGGGGGTGTTGTAGAGATGCAGGGGGTGTTGTAGAGATGCAGGGGGTGTTGTAGAGATGCAAGGGGGTGTTGTAGAGATGCAGGGGGGTGTTGAAGAGATGCAGGGGGTGTTGTAGAGATGCAGGGGGGTGTTGTAGAGATGCAGGGGGGTGTTGTAGAGATGCAGGGGGGTGTTGTAGAGATGCAGGGGGTGTTGTAGAGATGCAGGGGGGTGTTGTAGAGATGCAGGGGGGTGTTGTAGAGATGCAGGGGGGTGTTGTAGAGATGCAGGGGGTGTTGTAGAGATGCAGGGGGTGTTGTAGAGATGCAGGGGGGTGTTGTAGAGATGCAGGGGGGTGTTGTAGAGATGCAGGGGGTGTTGTAGAGATGCAGGGGGTGTTGTAGAGATGCAGGGGGGTGTTGTAGAGATGCAGGGGGGTGTTGTAGAGATGCAGGGGGGTGTTGTAGAGATGCAGGGGGGTGTTGTAGAGATGCAGGGGGTGTTGTAGAGATGCAGGGGGGTGTTGTAGAGATGCAGGGGGGTGTTGTAGAGATGCAGGGGGTGTTGTAGAGATGCAGGGGGGTGTTGTAGAGATGCAGGGGGGTGTTGTAGAGATGCAGGGGGTGTTGTAGAGATGCAGGGGGTGTTGTAGAGATGCAGGGGGGTGTTGTAGAGATGCAGGGGGGTGTTGTAGAGATGCAGGGGGTGTTGTAGAGATGCTGAGGGTGTTGTAGAGATGCAGGGGGTGTTGTAGAGATGCAGGGGGTGTTGTAGAGATGCAGGGGGTGTTGTAGAGATGCAGGGGGTGTTGTAGAGATGCAGGGGGTGTTGTAGAGATGCAGGGGGTGTTGTAGAGATGCAGGGGGTGTTGTAGAGATGCAGGGGGTGTTGTAGAGATGCAGGGGGTGTTGTAGAGATGCAGGGGGTGTTGTAGAGATGCAGGGGGTGTTGTAGAGATGCAGGGGGTGTTGTAGAGATGCAGGGGGTGTTGTAGAGATGCAGGGGGTGTTGTAGAGATGCAGGGGGTGTTGTAGAGATGCAGGGGGTGTTGTAGAGATGCAGGGGGTGTTGTAGAGATGCTGAGGGTGTTGTAGAGATGCAGGGGGTGTTGTAGAGATGCAGGGGGGTGTTGTAGAGATGCAGGGGGGTGTTGTAGAGATGCAGGGGGGTGTTGTAGAGATGCAGGGGGTGTTGTAGAGATGCAGGGGGGTGTTGTAGAGATGCAGGGGGGTGTTGTAGAGATGCAGGGGGGTGTTGTAGAGATGCAGGGGGGTGTTGTAGAGATGCAGGGGGGTGTTGTAGAGATGCAGGGGGGTGTTGTAGAGATGCAGGGGGTGTTGTAGAGATGCAGGGGGTGTTGTAGAGATGCTGAGGGTGTTGTAGAGATGCAGGGGGTGTTGTAGAGATGCAGGGGGTGTTGTAGAGATGCAGGGGGTGTTGTAGAGATGCAGGGGGTGTTGTAGAGATGCAGGGGGTGTTGTAGAGATGCAGGGGGTGTTGTAGAGATGCAGGGGGTGTTGTAGAGATGCAGGGGGTGTTGTAGAGATGCAGGGGGTGTTGTAGAGATGCAGGGGGTGTTGTAGAGATGCAGGGGGTGTTGTAGAGAGGCCGGGGGTGTTGTAGAGATGCAGGGGGGTGTTGTAGAGATGCTGAGGGTGTTGTAGAGATGCAGGGGGTGTTGTAGAGATGCTGAGGGTGTTGTAGAGAGAGGGGGGGGCTAAGTGGTGGGGAACGCTGCAAGAGGCCGTGGTAAACCACTTTGAGGCAGTAGTCCGTCCGGCGGCCAGCAATCGACCACTCTGTCACAATACATATTTCCCACTCTAAGTTATTACTACTTATTATGTAGAGGCCCGAGACGGCCTGGACCTCCCCTCTCCCTCTCACCGCCTCCTGGCAACAGTCAACCCATCCAACTGTTTACAGTCAACCCATTTACCTGTTAACAGTCAACCCATCTACCTGTTTACAATCAACCCATCTACCTGTTTACAGTCAACCCATCTACCTGTTTACAATCAACCCATTTACCTGTTAACAGTCAACCCATCTACCTGTTTACAATCAACCCATCTACCTGTTTACAGTCAACCCATATACCTGTTTACACGGTACTTTTCTAACCATGTGGAAGATCGCTTCGGTAGTGACGTGATAGGCAAACAGAAAGTAGAATATAAAACAGAATGTACTATTAATTAAACGGGGGCCGGAAAAAGAATAAAGGCAAAACCCAAACATAAAAATTCTTAGACCTGGTTCAGCATATACATGTACAATATTAGGCCTGAAAAAGTGTATAAGGTCAAGAATGATTACGTTATATAACATTAGGTTAGCTTTTATTAGCAACAAAACATTTGCCATGCCATGTCTATATAAAAAAAAATGGAAATGTTCGTTTGTGCATAACCGCTAATTTCCGAAAGTTCTTCACTGATTGCTTTGAAATTTTGACAGTGTTGCATTCGAATAGACGTGTCTTTTTATACACCTACACTATAGATGCCATCCCTGTGACAGGTAAAAACATCCGTTTTTGAAAAATAGCGCCATTTGTTGCACATAGTAGCAACATGCACGCTATACTAAATATGTCATGAACTCCAATTCAATGTTTCCGATTGCATTGATAATTTTTTTCATAGATTTCGATTTATTTTAGTTTTTATTGAATTATTTTGTGTGACTTAGTGTTGGAATTGAGCTGTGTTGTTTACCATACCGTTCATTTCATGAGTACAGTTATTTTTTTTATTTTTTCATATTTTCATATTAATTTTTTAACTGTTTTTCTTATATTTCAGTGATGGAATTCCAGATCACTTGATGTTCCCAATTTTCTGATAGGAACATCAGACTATTTGGGAAGGCAGCGGACGAGGGAGTAGGGAATGGTTGGGAGGCCGAGGAGACGGGTGAGGGCAGTAATGGTAGAGAGGACTGAGAGACAGGGATGGTTGCTGTGGCTCAGCATGGCACAGGCGTTGCTGAGCCACAGCAACGCGTAGCCGGGTACTGCTAGTGGCCAATAAAGAGCATTTCCCACTTAATTCAAAATGTTTGAAAAAAAAACTTTTTCAGGTCTGTCCAAACTCAGTAATACAAAAAGTCAAGTTACCATTTTACCAACACGTCAATATTTCAACGGTCGACAATATCCTTACTGTAAGTATTTCACGAGGATAGGAGTGTGACTCGTGACCCCGCAGTGTGACCCGTCACACACTGCGGGGGTGTGACCCCGTCACACACTGCGGGGGTGTGACCCCGTCACACACTGCGGGGGTGTGACCCCGTCACACACTGCGGGGGTGTGACCCGTCACACACTGCGGGGGTGTGACCCCGTCACACACTGCGGGGGTGTGACCCCGTCACACACTGCGGGGGTGTGACCCCGTCACACACTGCGGGGGTGTGACCCCGTCACACACTGCGGGGGTGTGAGGAGAGTTATCTGGAGTTTAAGAACATTTCAGAGATTAGGTCCGAACTCAGGCTCGCTCACGTATGGTCTCCCAGGACCCCCTCACCTATGGTTTCCCGGGGTCCCCTCACCTATGGTCTCCCAGGGTCCCCTCACCTATGGTCTCCCAGGGTCCCCTCACCTATGGTCTCCCGGGTCCCCTCACCTATGGTCTCCCGGGGTCCCCTCACCTATGGTCTCCCAGGACACCCTCACCTATGGTCTCCCAGGGCCCCCTCACCTATGGTCTCCCGGGGTCCCCTCACCTATGGTCTCCCGGGGTCCCCTCACCTATGGTCTCCCGGGGTCCCCTCACCTATGGTCTCCCGGGGTCCCCTCACATATGGTCTCCCGGGGTCCCCTCACCTATGGTCTCCCAGGGCCCCCTCACCTATGGTCTCCCAGGGCCCCCTCACCTATGGTCTCCCAGAACCCCCTCACCCCTGGTCTCCCGGGGTCCCCTCACCTATGGTCTCCCAGGGCCCCCCTCACCTATGGTCTCCCAGGGCCCCCCTCACCTATGGTCTCCCAGAACCCCCTCACCTATGGTCTCCCGGGGTCCCCTCACCTATGGTCTCCCAGGGCCCCCCTCACCTATGGTCTCCCAGGGCCCCCCTCACCTATGGTCTCCCAGAACCCCCTCACCTATGGTCTCCCGGGGTCCCCTCACCTATGGTCTCCCAGGGCCCCCCTCACCTATGGTCTCCCAGGGGCCCCCTCACCTATGATCTCTCAGGGCCCCCTCACCTATGGTCTCCCAGGGGCCCCCTCACCTATGGTCTCCCAGGGCCCTCTCGCCTATGATCACCCAAGGGCCCCCTCACCTATGGTCTCCCAGGGCCCCCTCGCCTATGGTCTCCCAGGGGCCCCCTCACCTATGGTCTCCCAGGGCCCCCTCACCTATGGTCTCCCAGGGCCCCCTCACCTATGGTCTCCCAGGGCCCCCTCGCCCATGGTCTCCCAGGGCCCCCTCACCTATGGTCTCCCAGGGGCCCCTTCACCGATGGTCTCCCAGAGCCCCATCGCCTATGGTCTCCCAGGGCCCCCTCACCTATGGTCTCCCAGGGGCCCCCTCACCCATGGTCTCCCAGGGGCCCCCTCACCCATGGTCTCCCAGGGCCCCCTCACCTATGGTCTCCCAGGGGCCCCCCTCACCTATGGTCTCCCAGGGCCCCCCTCACCCATGGTCTCCCAGGGCCCCCCTCACCTATGGTCTCCCAGAGCCCCCCTCACCCATGGTCTCCCAGGGCCCCTCTTACCCATGGTCTCCCAGGGCCCCTCTTACCCATGGTCTCCCAGGGCCCCCCTCACCTATGGTCTCCTAGGGGGCCCCCTCACCTATGGTCTCCCAGGGCCCCCTCACCTATGGTCTCCCAGGGGCCCCCTCACCTATGGTCTCCCAGGGGCCCCCTCACCTATGGTCTCCCAGGGCCCTCTCGCCTATGGTCTCCCAGGGGCCCCCCTCACCTATGGTCTCCCAGGGCCCCCTCGCCTATGGTCTTCCAGGGCCCCCTCACCCATGGTCTCCCAGGGCCCCCTCACCTATGGTCTCCCAGGGGCCCCTTCACCGATGGTCTCCCAGAGCCCCATCGCCTATGGTCTCCCAGAGCCCCATCGCCTATGGTCTCCCAGGGGCCCCCTCACCTATGGTCTCCCAGGGGACCCCTCACCCATGGTCTCCCAGGGCCCCCTCGCCTGCTATGGTCTCCCAGGGGTCCCCTCACCTATGGTCTCCCAGGGCCCCCTCGCCTATGGTCTCCCAGGGCCCCCTCGCCTATGGTCTCCCAGGGGTCCCCTCACCTATGGTCTCCCAGGGGTCCCCTCACCTATGGTCTCCCAGGGCCCCCTCACCCATGGTCTCCCAGGGCCCCCTCACCCATGGTCTCCCAGGGCCCCCTCACCTATGGTCTCCTAGGGGCCCACTAGACTTGCTTAGAAAGTTTCATACGATGATTCAAGTCTAATTTAGAAGGTAAAACTTTGACTGTTGTAGCAGTGTGAGCCGCGTTGACCGAGAGTTACAGCAGATACTGAGGCTGGCCGACCATACTGCAGGAGGTGGTTTAGCACGGTCTTGCCTCCCCACTTTGAGCTGGAACACGTATACAAGTTTCTCAAATAATTGGACTTAAGGAGGATGGTTGAGATTGGTTATCCGGCCTTGGTGATTACCTGGTGGAGTGGCTGGTGCTCCCAGAGTGGATGACGGAGAGAGGGGAGTGGTTGGTGCTCCCAGAGTGGATGACGGCGAGAGGGGAGTGGTTGGTGCTCCCAGAGTGGATGACGGAGAGAGGGGAGTGGCTGGTGCTCCCAGAGTGGATGACGGAGAGAGGGGAGTGGCTGGTGCTCCCAGAGTGGATGACGGAGAGAGGGGAGTGGCTGGTGCTCCCAGAGTGGATGACGGAGAGAGGGGAGTGGATGGTGCTCCCAGAGTGGATGACGGAGAGAGGGGAGTGGTTGGTGCTCCCAGAGTGGATGACGGAGAGAGGGGAGTGGCTGGTGCTCCCAGAGTGGATGACGGAGAGAGGGGAGTGGCTGGTGCTCCCAGAGTGGATGACGGAGAGAGGGGAGTGGCTGGTGCTCCCAGAGTGGATGACGGAGAGAGGGGAGTGGATGGTGCTCCCAGAGTGGATGACGGAGAGAGGGGAGTGGATGGTACACCCAGAGAGTGGATGCCGGAGAGAGGGGAGTGGATTGTACACCCAGAGAGTGGATGACGGAGAGAGAGGAGTAGATTGTACACCCAGAGAGTGGATGACGGAGAGAGGGGAGTGGATGGTACACCCAGAGAGTGGATGACACAGAGAGGGGAGTGGATGGTACACCCAGAGAGTGGATGACACAGAGAGGGGAGTGGATGGTACACCCAGAGAGTGGATGACACAGAGAGGGGAGTGGATGGTACACCCAGAGAGTGGATGACACAGAGAGGGGAGTGGATGGTACACCCAGAGAGTGGATGACACAGAGAGGGGAGTGGATGGTACACCCAGAGAGTGGATGACACAGAGAGGGGAGTGGATGGTGTACCAGTCAGCGACTCCACTACCAAAGAGAAGACTAAGAACAGTCATATACAATGCTTCAGAAAAAGTTTGACTATATAGAGCTACATGTTAGTGTCATGCCGTGTCTCACAACTGTGTTCTATGTTGCTGCAACAATTATAATGTTAAACACACAAAAGCATTCATGAATAAACACGTTCATTGAATAAATCAACCAACTGATCAGTTAATTGATCGATCAATCAACTGATCAGTCTAAGACAGGGGAACAAGAGGGACAAAAAAAGCATATTAGCGGATATAATAATAATAATTGAGATATATGAGAGAGATGTTAGGCCTAACGAGGCGAGGACCGGGTGTGTGGTGGCACCACACCAGGTGTGGTGCCACCACACCTGGTGGACATACCAAGCGCTGTTCCTATCACCAAGCTACAAGTTGTCCAGAACAATAGTTGAGTTGATCCGCCTGGCCGCCTGACCCCCTACCGGGTCGCGGGGGGGGGGGGGATTAACCCCCGGGATTAACACATGGTGAGCCCCGGCGTTCATGGTGAACACCGGGGTTCATGGTGAACACCGAGGTTCATGGTGAGCCCCGGTGTTCATGGTGAACACCGGGGTTCAAGGTGAGCCCCGGCGTTCATGGTGAGCCCCGGCGTTCATGGGAGCCCCGGCGTTCATGGTGAGCCCCGGCGTTCATGGTGAGCCCCGGCGTTCATGGTGAGCCCCGGCGTTCATGGTGAGCCCCGGCGTTCATGGTGAGCCCCGGCGTTCATGGTGAGCCCCGGCGTTCATGGTGAGCCCCGGCGTTCATGGTGAGCCCCGGCGTTCATGGTGAGCCCCGGCGTTCATGGGAGCCCCGGCGTTCATATGAGCCCCGGCGTTCATGGGAGCCCCGGCGTTCATGGGAGCCCCGGCGTTCATGGTGAGCCCCGGCGTTCATGGTGAACCCCGGCGTTCATGGGAGCCCCGGCGTTCATGGTGAGCCCCGGCGTTCATGGTGAGCCCCGGCGTTCATGGTGAGCCCCAGCGTTCATGGTGAGCCCCGGCGTTCATGGTGAGCCCCGGCGTTCATGGTGAGCCCCGGCGTTCATGGTGAGCCCCGGCGTTCATGGGAGCCCCGGCGTTCATGGTGAGCCCCGGCGTTCATGGTGAGCCCCGGCGTTCATGGTGAGCCCCGGCGTTCATGGTGAGCCCCGGCGTTTATGGTGAGCCTCGGCGTTCATGGTGAGCCCCGGCGTTCATGGTGAGCCCCGGCGTTCATGGGAGCCCCGGCGTTCATGGTGAGCCCCGGCGTTCATGGTGAGCCCCGGCGTTCATGGTGAGCCCCGGCGTTCATGGTGAGCCCCGGCGTTCATGGTGAGCCCCGGCGTTCATGGGAGCCCCGGCGTTCATGGTGAGCCCCGGCGTTCATGGGAGCCCCGGTACAGTGGTCGAGCTCTCTCGTTGTAACCTGTGACCTGACACACCTGCTGCTGCTTGTAACTACCAGACCTTGTGACCTGTCACCACCACCGTCACGTGGTGACGGCACCAGGCACGTGTTCTAGACACGTGGTCCTGGCACGTGTTCCAGGCACGTGGTCCAGGCACGTGTTCCAGGCAAGTGTTCCAATCACGTGGTCCAGGCACGCGTTCCAGGCACGTGTTCCAGTCACGTGGTCCTGGCACGTGTTCCAGGCACGTGTTCCAAGCACGTGGTCCAGGCACGTGTTCCAAGCACGTGGTCCAGGCACGTGTTCCAGGCACGTGTTCCAGTCACGTGGTCCTGGCACGTGTTCCAGGCACGTGTTCCAGGCACGTGTTCCAATCACTTGGTCCAGGCACGTGTTCCAAGCACGTGGTCCAGGCACGTGTTCCAATCACGTGATCCTGGCACGCGTTCCAAGCACGTGGTCCTGGCACGCGTTCCAGGCACGTGGTCCTGGCACGTGGTCCAGGCACGTGGTCCAGGCACGTGGTCCTGGCACGTGGTCCAGGCACGTGTTCCAGGCACGTGGTCCTGGCACGTGTTCCAAGCACGTGGTCCAGGCACGTGTTCCAATCACGACGTCCAGGCACGTGTTCCAAGCACGTGATCCTGGCACGCGTTCCAAGCACGTGGTCCTGGCACGCGTTCCAGGCACGTGGTCCAGGCACGTGGTCCTGGCACGTGGTCCAGTCACGTGGTCCAGGCACGTGGTCCAGGCACGTGGTCCAGGCGTCACTATCACTATCAGAAAACTTTTCTTATTGTGTGGATCACTTCTCTTTATTTCACTTCTATGAACGAATGGAATCTCGTTATCACAATCACCAACACTGTTCTCATTCTCGTCACCACAACAGCCTTATCACCATTATATTAAATATAATCATTAGTATTATTACTTTACACTCACTATATAATTATCTCTGGGATCACTATACCATCCCACTGCACCACGTGGGGGTGATGATGAGCACTACTCATCTCTCTCACACACGACTCATCACTGTAATCATCACTATAATGTGCTGCAATATAGTTGACATTGTCCCTATCATTATCTTTATTTACGACACTCATTATCAGCGTCGACGCTCTCAGATGTCACCATCGCTGTTAATCCTGCCACATTATCGACATCACTGACATCAACCACCGCTGACCTCAGTCACTGTCATTTACATGAGTCAATTTGAGTATCATTGACATCAATCACCATGAATGGAATCGGTGACCATCAGTGACGACAATCACTAACTGCGACACCAATCACTATAAATGACATCAATCACCTTCAGTGACATCAATCACCATGAATGACGTAAGTCACTAACGGTGTCATCAGTAGCCTAAATCACCAGCACTGATCATCGGTGTTATCAATCACCATGAATAATAAAAATCACCATCAGTGACATCAGTCACCATGAATGATGTAATTCACCATCAGCTTCGTTAATAATCACCATCAAATGTCAACCTCTGTCATTGACAACAATAACCATGAATGACATCAGTAACTATCAGTGACGTCATATATCAACAATGACATCAATCATCATCAGCACCAACAGTTACCTTGAATGACAGTGACGTCAGTCACCATCAGTTACATCAGTCACCATCAACATCAGCAACATCATAATAACAATCAATATTAATATTATCAACACTATCAGTAACATCTATCATCATCAGTTACAATAATCACCATCAGTGACATCAATCAACATCACCAGTGACATCAATCACCAACACCAGTGACATCAATCACCAGCAGTGACATCAATCACCAGCAGTGACATCAATCACTAGCAGTGACATCAATCACCATCACCAGTGACATCAATTACCACCACCAGTGACATCACCACCAGTGACATCAATCACCAACACCGGTGACATCAATCACCACCAGTGACATCAATCACCAGCAGTGACATCAATCACCAACACCAGTGATATCAATCACCACCACCAGTGACATCAATCACTAGCAGTGACATCAATCACCATCACCAGTGACATCAATTACCACCACCAGTGACATCAATCACCACCAGTGACATCAATCACCAGCAGTGACATCAATCACCAACACCAGTGACATCAATCACCACCAGTGACATCAATCACCAGCAGTGACATCAATCACCAACACCAGTGACATCAATCACCAGCAGTGACATCAATCACCAGCAGTGACATCAATCACCAGCAGTGACATCAATCACCAACACCAGTGACATCAATCACCAGCAGTGACATCAATCACTAGCAGTGACATCAATCACCATCACCAGTGACATCAATTACCACCACCAGTGACATCAATTACCACCACCAGTGACATCAATTACCACCACCAGTGACATCACCAGCAGTGACATCAATCACCAACACCAGTGACATCAATCACCAGCAGTGACATCAATCACCAGCAGTGACATCAATCACCACCACCAGTGACATCAATCACCAACACCAGTGACATCAATCACCAACACCAGTGACATCAATCACCAACACCAGTGACATCAATCACCAACACCAGTGACATCAATCACCAACACCAGTGACATCAATCACCAACACCAGTGACATCAATCACCAACACCAGTGACATCAATCACCACCAGTGACATCAATCACCAGCAGTGTGACAGGTGACCACCAGGTGTGGCAGGGCCCAGCACCAGCAGTGTGACGGGTGACCACCAGGTGTGGCAGGGCCCAGCAGCAGGAGTGTGACGGGTGACCAGGTGTGGCAGGGCCCAGCAGCAGCAGTGTGACGGGTGACCAGGTGTGGCAGGGCCCAGCACCAGCAGTGTGACGGGTGACCAGGTGTGGCAGGGCCCAGCAGTAGGAGTGCCCTAGGTGAGAGTGGTGGCGGTGGCGCCCTCCTCCTCGCTCTCCTGCAGCACCAGAGTAGTGAGGTTGAGGGCGCTCTTCACCCTCCTGGGCGGGTGCATCTCAAGGCTTAGGGAGCGGCTCCGGCCCACGAACACAGAGTTCTGACGAAGCCGACGGATGCCCATGTACTCTGCCTGTTGGTGGGGGATGGGGTTGGGTGTGGGTGGGAGGCAGGAAATTATATTGTCGGTTAGTCTAGGTCCCTCAATATCATGCAAGTAAAATATTGAATCATTATATATTACCACAAAGGAAGGCCTTGTCAGTTTTTAAAAACTAGTAGCAAAAGAATTTTTTTGTCTGTCAATTTAGTCTATAAATACCACTGATTTTCTGCTTCCAAGTTGGCAAGTCACAGTCGGGGAATGTGCGAATGGGATCACTACCTAGGGTGAGGGGTGTGGGCAAGCATAGGGTCACTACCTAGGGTGAGGGGTGTGGGCAAGCATAGGGTCACTACCTAGGGTGGGGAGTGTGGGCAAGCATGGGGTCCCTACCTAGGGTGAGGTGTGTGTGGGCAAGCATGGGGTCACTACCTAGGGTGAGGGGAGTGTGCAAGCATGGGGTCACTACCCAGGGGTGTCCACTCCCTATCCAGCTCTTTGTTGCCGTGAGTGGGGCATGGTGGGCAGCTGCCGGAGTGTGATGCTCCTTCAGACAGTCCTCTGTCCATTTGTAGCCTTGTGCTCCTGCTGCTGTTCTCTCTAATTCTGCTGGACAACTTTTCCTCTTGTTTCGTTTTTCTCCCCCCCCCTCCCTTCTTCTCCTTTCTCGTTGTCATTTCCCGCTGACCTTGTGCCTGTTTTGATCATTCTTTTGGCCTTCTTTTGTTTTGACGCCCGGGTGTTTGAGGAGGCATACTTGTGCACCCTAGAACTGTAGTACCCAACGTCTCGAGCGGCGGGAACCTTTTATTGTCAATCCCCCTTTCGTCACTGAACCCGATCTCGACAGACTGATGGTTCTTAAGGTGGTGTTTGTGGGGCGTATACTCATGACACACCCCTGGGGAGGGGGGGCTCCGTTAAAATCGGCAACGTGTCTTTTGTTGGGTGTTCTGCCTCTTATTGTAGCTCCATGGAGGGTGTGGGGGCACATTCGGGAATGAATGTCTTACTTTTCGTCTCTATGTTGAAATCTGTTTCTCTTTTATCTTCTCAGGCTCAAGGGGTGGGCGACCAAGCCCCCGAGTCGGACTGTTGGAAGACCGCCCCTGTAGCCCCCGCTGCATTGGGCCCCAACCTTGCTCCTCCTTTGACCCTCCTGGCTACTCCCCTCGGCTCCCCTCCCTCCTCTGTGGTTGGATCGAGCCCCAAGCCCCCAGTTGAGACCACCTCGTCCCCTGGCATGGCCCAGTCTCTAGTTGTGACTACTGTGCCTTTTAACTCCTCTCTTTCTCTGGGGGTTCTCAACGCCGTCCTCGACACGGCCTCACTCGCTCGATTCCTACCCGTACTGATGCGTATCAAGCCTCATGGGCCAAATATTTTGATCTCCCTCTTGATTCTACGCCTCCTGACGATTTCTCCCACCATAGGCACCTTGTTGATTCCATAGATGCCTCTGTTATTTTCCACCCCACCTGTCTCGGTACACGTGTCGTTGCTGCTCCTTCTCAGGATGCAGCTTCCCACTTGGCCTCTTTGTCCTGCCTTGGCGAGACCCCTGTTCGGGTCTCCAAGAACGTTCGGTTGAATGCCAGTGTTGGCACTATTCTCCTCCCACCTCATGTTGCAACCGGTGTTCTCTCGACGCCCAGGGCCTTTCTGTCCTCCAGGTAGACTCGTTTACTCGTTCCCCTCGTCGTCACAGTGAACCCCTTCGGGTTGTGAAGATTATCTTTGATGGCAGGACCCTTCCGCCCTCTGTCATTCTTGCTGGTGCCAGGTGCTCTGTCCAGGAGAACATTCCCTCTACTCGGCTCTGTAATTGAGCATGGTGCCCTCCGCTTCTCTGGTACTGTCTCTCTCTCTGTCCCTTGTGTGGGTGCGAAGGTCACTCTAAGTCGGAGTGCACTTCTCCCCAGGCTCGCTGCCTCAACTGCGGTGAGGCCCACCCTACCTTCTCCCGTGCGTGTATATATTAAAAGCTTGAGGCAGCTGTCCTCAACTTGAAGCACCGGGAGCGTTTGTCTTTTCCTGAGGCGAGGCGCCATGTTTGCCGTCTCCCACCTTATGTTAACGTCTCTTATGCTCACGTGTTGCGCTCTTCTTCTCCTTGTCCTCCCCATCTTCCTCAGACACTAAACCGTTTCCGGGCCTTGGACCCTGACACGCCCACCGCCCCCTCCTTTGTTCCTTTGAGTTCTGTTCCGAAGGGTTCCCCCTCCTGGACCTGTGTCTGGGGTTCCCCGTCTTTCTACCTGGTCTGTCATGTCTCCAGTGTCTTCTTCCTCGTCTTCCTCTGATCCTCCTTCCCATCCTTCTCCTCTGTCTATTAGCTCTCCACGTCGCCTGTTAGTACGGGCTGATGTCCATCGCTCTCCCAATGCCCGTTTCGTGCATGCTCTCGTTCTGCTTCTCCTGTTGAGATGCTAGAATCCGTTGCCCAGTACATTGTTGCTGGGATGGCTGTCTCTTTCAGTTAGAAGTGTAAGTCTGGCTCTTCTCCTTCCTCCTCCCCAGCGGGTAAAAAGGCTTCACTTTCTTCCTCGCCCCCTACCTCTTGACTCTTTCGCTCCGTCCCCTCCCGTTTTAGTGGTTACGCCCACCTATTCCTGCTATGGAGGTCTCTTTGGCCCCTGCTTCCCTCTCGGTTGCTGCCCTTGCTGAGGTGCACTTCATGGTTTCCACCCCTCCTGCTGCTGTCCTTGACCCTCGTTTATCCCCCCCTCCTCCTCCTCCTCTGGTCCACCCCTGGTCGGTCCTCCAGCTCCCTTCCCTCCTTCTTTACTCAGTTTACCTATGCCCCTTAACCCTGACTTCCCTGACCCTGACCCTGATGCTGTGCTTCTTTAACGTGCTGTGTTCCCTTTTCACCTTTGTTTCTTCGTGGTTCTCTGTTGCTGTCCTTCCTCTTCTTGTCGATGTCTATTCTTCAATGGAACGTTCGAGGTTATTATGCTAATTTCCTTGAACTCCAACTTCTGATTTTGCGGTTTTCGCCCCTTTCTGTTTGTCTCCAGAGCCGATGCTTGGTGCTCCTCCTGGTCGCTTTCATGGCTATTCCTTTCTTTCCCCTTCCCCCCCCCCCAACTGGGGCTGGGGCTCCTAACTCTTCTGCTCTCTTGATTCGCTCTGATGTTCCCTTTGTCCCCTTACTTTTTCCATTGCTCCTATCTTTGTGAGGAAATGGTACACCGTTTGTTCCATTTATCTCCCCTACTGGACTCCGTGGTGCCGGAGCCTGTGCTCCTGCTAGGTGATTTCAATTGTCATTCTATTTGGGGTGATGTTCTGACAAAAACCCGGGGTCGCCTTCTTGAGCCGTTCATCCTCCCTTCTTCCCTGCCTCTTCTGAATTCTGGTGAGCCCACGCATTTGGACTCTCGGACTCGCACCCTTTCCTGACTTGATCTTTCTCTTTGCTCGTCGTCTCTTTACTTAGATTTCACATGGCAGGTTCTTTATGACCTCTATAGCAGTGACCATTTCCCCATCCTTGTTACCTTTTTCTCTTTTCACCCTCCCCTCTCCTTCTCTAGGTGGCAGTTTGCTGAAGCAGACTGAGACCTATTTACCCTCAGTGCTGCTCTATCTGACCTCTCCATTCTGCCTCTCCCTCACTCACTCCTCCTTTTTCATGACACCGTTGACGCTGCCCTTCGCTTTATTCCTTGTTCTTCCTCTCGGGGGACCACGAAAGTGCATTCCCTGGTGGAATGCTGACTGTGCTCAGGCTGTCCGCTGTAAATGTGCAGCCTGGAAGAGACACCGCCACTGGCAGACGGCCGATTCATTTCTTATATTTCGGAAGGCGAGTGTGGTGGCCCGTAGGGCCATCCGTATGGCTAAACATGAATGTTGGCTTTCTTATGTCTCCACCTTTACGTCCGAGACTCCTCTGCCGCAGATCTAGAAGCATATCCGCAAGATAGCGGGTAAGTTCGTTCCCGATATCTTGCCAGTCCTACACCTCTGAAGTACTCTTGTGGCAGACCCATTGCAGGTCGCTACCGAACTGGGTTCCTATTTTTCTTCTGTTAGCTCTGGTTTTCATCTTCCCCAATCTTTCCTTCTTCGTAAACCTGTCCTTGAATCTCGTCCTTTAGATTTCTGCACTCATCTTCGACTTCCCTCTAATGATCCCTTCTCTCTCTCTCTCTCTGAACTTCGGTCTGCTTACGGAGGCTGTCGGCCGAATAGAAAGCACGCTGGACTTGTGATCCTGTGGTCCTGGGTTCATTCCCGGGCGAGAAACAATGGGCAAAGTTTCTTTAATCCTATGCCCCTGTTACCTAGCTGTAAAATAGGTACCTGGGTGTTAGTGAGCTGTCACGGGCTGCTTCCTGGGGTTGGAGGCTTGGTCGAGGACCAGACCGCAGGGACACTAAAGCCCCAAAATCATCTCAAGATAACCTGCCCTGGTCCTCTGCAGTTCTACGGCGGCAGGCTCCAATGGTATTCATTATGAGATGCTTTGCCATCTCCCTCCGTACACGTCTTAGTATTTACTGAGTCTATATAATTGGATCTGAGAGTCGTCGTCAGTCCCTGAGGACTGGCTCGATGCCGTTGTCCTCCCTGTTCACAAATCAGGGTCTCTGGGAACATTCCTTAAGGACTTTCACCCTCTTGACCTCACAAGTTGTGTCTGCAAACTCTTTGAACGTATGGTTAACGTTCGTCTCATGTGGTTCTTAGAACACCATCACCACCTCTCTCCTTCTGAATTTGGTTTCCGCAAGTGCCGCAGCACAACAGATGTCCTTGTGAACTTGGAGGTCTATATTTGTACTGCTTTTGCTGCAAAGACCTCCGTTGTTGGCGTCCTCTTTGACCTGGAAAAGGCTTACGACACCACTTGGCGATATCGTATTATATCCCAACTTCATTCTTTTGGCCTTCGTGGTCATCTCCCTCTCTTTCTCCGCAGCTTCCTCTCTCGTCGTTCCTTTTGGGTGAGGCTTAGTACCGCTCTCTCTGACTCTATTCAGCAATACGAAGGTGTGCCCCTAGGTAGTGTTCTGAGCACTACTCTTTTTCTGGTTGCCCTCATTGGTCGTCTTTCCTCTCTTCTTTCTGGCATCTTCTCCGCTCTCTATGTCGACGACCTTACCCTTTGCTGTCAGGGTGATGTTTCGCCTCTCCTTCAACGCTGGCTTCAACTTGTGATTGAAGCCGTGTCGTCTTGGGCCACTGATCATGGTTTCAGGTTCTCTGCATCTAAAACTTGTGCTATAACTTATACTCAGAAGAGTGTCGTTCTTCGTCCTTCTTTGTCACTTTATGGTCATCCCATTGTGTACAAGGATTCCACTAAGCTTTTGGGGTTGATTTTTGACACTCGTTTGTCTTGGTCGCCCCATATCTCTTACCTATGTGTTGAATGCTCTGAGGGCCTTGCCCTCCTTCGGGTATTGTCCAATACTTCTTGGGGAGCTGATAGGCATGCACTCCTCACTTTACATTCCTCTCTCGTCCTGTCTAAGCTCGATTATGGTTGCCCTGCTTACTCGTCTGCTTCTCCTTCTACTCTTCGCCGTTTTGATGCTTTGCACCATACTGGGTTGCGCCTCAGTTCTGGTGCCTTTCGTTCGACTCCCGTCCTCAGCTTGTATGTTGACACTGGCTTCCTATCTCTTCAGGACCGCCGTGATCCTGAAGAGATCACTACTGTCTTCACTATCTTGTGCGGTCCTTGCAACATCCTTCCTCTCGCTTCTGCCGTGCCTTAACTTTTGCCCCTCCTGCGGTTCCTGTTCCTCTTGACCACCTCCCTCTTTCTGTCAAGTTATCTCGCCTACAGAATTCTCTTTCAATTCGTATTTCTAATATTTCTCCTCGTGTTGTTCCTTCTTTGCCCCCATGAAGAGTCCGCCTTCCGCAGTTTTGTACATCCTTAACCCGCATCACTAAATATTTTACCCCTCCTACGGTTCTAAAACACCTTTTCCTTGAGCACTTTTCTTCTCGCTTCCGCTCCGTTTCCATCTTCACCAAGTCTGCGGACGGTGTAGGCTACTCTGTTGTTTTTCCTGATTGCACTTATATGTGTCGCTTACCTCCGAAGACTAGCATCTACACATACTAGTTGTTAATATTCTTTTGTAGTTGTTGTTGACTCTCGTAGTGCCCTCATGGCTCTTGGGTCCTATAATCCGGTTCATCCAGTGGTTGTCGAGATCCAGCATTGGCTGTTTCTTATTCACAGTAAATTTAAGTCGGTTGAGTTTCGTTGGGTTCTCAGCCATATTGGTGTCTCTTTAAATGAGTATGCGGATGCTGCCGCCAGGAAAGCTGTCCGCTCTTGTCCGATCTCTCATAATCGTATTCCTTACTCCAACTTTTACCTGGTTATCTATTCCTTCATCCTTACCTGTTGGCAGGATTGTTGTTCTTCTGTTACTGGTAACAAACTGTGTACTCTTAAGAGTTGTGTGTCCTCGTGGCCGTCCTCCTACCACTGTAACCGGCGATGGGAAACGGCTATGGCGAGGTTGCATATTAGCCATACTAGCTTAACTCCTGGTCTCTTGATGGAGTGCCGCCCTGCTCCTTATTGTCCAAACTGCATTGTCCCTCTCAAGGTCGTGCATATCCTTGTTGAATGTCCTGACTTCCAGGATGAGCATGTGTCTTGTTTTCCGACCATTCCCTGTGGTCGCTTGTCCCTCGATAGAATTCTTGGTGACCCGGATACTCTTGATATCGTTCGCCTTATGCGTTTCTGTTCTCGTATTGGCATCCTTGGTGATATTTAGCGCCCTCTGATTATTCCGCACACTTGATGGTGCTACATAGCCTTCCTGGTTTGGTGCCTTCTTTTCATAATTACTTACCTACCTAGGGGTGGGCAAGCATGGGGTCACTACCTAGAGTGGAGAGTGTTCAAGAATGGGGTCACTACCTACGGTGGGGGCGAGCAAGGGTGCAAGTGGGAGGTCACTACTTCTAGAGATTAGTGTGTGCGGGTTGGGTCACTACTTCTAGTGATTAGTGTGTACGGGTTGGATCAGTACTTCTAGTGATTAGTGTGTACGGGTTGGGTCACTACTTCTAGTGATTAGTGTGTGTGGGTTGGGTCACTACTTCTAGTGATTAGTGTGTACGGGTTGGGTCACTACTTCTAGTGATTAGTGTGTATGGGTTAGGTCATTACCTTGAGTGGGTTGTTGGGGAGGGCGCAGGGGTCAGCCATGGGGCAGGAGGGGCGGTGCTGGAGCAGTTGAGGGGGAGCTTCCTTGTATGGCTCCTGGTAAGGCTCCAGCATGCGAATCTTGCCCCACCTGTAAGTCATATACAAACAAATTAATATAGTATATATAATAACTTAACCATTTTACAAACAAAAATGTAATTGTAGATAAAAAATATGCTTTGCTTATATATAAATAAATGTGACAGTGTCAGACCACTGAGAGAAGAATTGCAACAGGAATTTCCTTAAGTATTTTCGTATTTAATAATACATCTTCGGGCCGTCCGCTGCAAAGTGCAGCAGAGCGCCAGGCGATGTGCACACAACTATTGGCTCCAGCTCTGCTCCCAGATACAGACTGCAGCAGATACAGGCAATGTAAGGGGAATGTATGACGGCATCAAGCAGGCCCTCGGCCCAATCCAGAGGAAGACCGCTCCTCTGAAATCTGCCACTGGCGAGGTGATTCAGGACCAGACACTGCAGCTGAAGCGCTGGGTCGAGCACTACTCTGAGCTATATGCCAGGGATAATGTGGTCACCGAAGACGCCCTGAGCGCCATTGAGTGTCTGCCTGTGTTAATGGAGCTCGACAGCGAACCGACCCTGGAAGAACTCAGCGATGCCCTAGACTCCCTTGCTTCTGGTAAAGCTCCTGGCAAAGATGGCATTCCTGCTGAAACCTTGAAGTGCTGCAGAGGTAGCCTGCTCATGGAGCTGCATGAAATTCTCTGCCTCTGCTGGGAAGAAGGAGAGGTGCCACAGGATGCCAACATCGTCACGCTGTATAAGAATAAAGGTGACAGGGGCGACTTCAATGACTACCGTGGAATCTCCCTCCTCAGTATTGTCGGAAAGCTGTTTGCTCGAGTTGCAATGAAGAGGCTAAAAGTACTTGCAGAGTGAGTCTATCCAGAATCACAATGCGGATTCACAGCTGGCAGGTCCACCATCGACATGGTCTTTTCCCTCAGACAACTGCAGGAGAAATGCAGGGAACAGAAGCAGCCACTCTTCGTAGCCTTCATAGATCTGACGAAGGCCTTCGACCTCGTCAGCAGGGATGGCCTGTTCAAGATCCTCCCCGTGATCGGATGCCCACCCAGGTTCCTCAGCATCATCAGATCTTTCCATGAGAACATGAGGGGCACCGTGGTTTTTGATGGCCTAACATCAGACGCCTTTGACATCCGAAGTGGAGTAAAGCAGGGCTGCGTACTGGCTCCAACCATATTCGGGATTTTCTTCGCAGTTATGCTGCGGCACGCCTTCGGATCTGTCATTTACCTCCGGACCAGGTCGGATGGAAAGCTCTTTAACCTCGCCAGGCTGAGAGCCAAGACGAAGGTTCGGCTGAGGTGTCTGCGCGACTTCCTTTTTGCCGACGACGCAGCAGTCACTGCCTACTCAGCCGAAGACCTCCAACGGCTCGTAACCCGCTTCAGCGAGGCCTCTCAGGCTTTCAGACTCACCATCAGTCTGAAAAAAACACAAGTCATGGGACAAGGAGTGGACTCCCCACCTGACATCGGCATCTCCGATTCGAAACTGGAAGTCGTTCACGACTTCGTGTACCTGGGCTCCACAATCTCTGACTCCCTCTCTCTTGATACAACCCGTTCTCGCAAATTCGTAAAGTCAATATTGACTTATTAACTACGTGCATAGGTGATATACTAAACATAATAGATACCCCTAAAAAGATTCATAGAAAACACCGACCTTACCTAACCTTGTTAGTATCTTAAGATAAGCATCTTATTGCTTCGTAATTACAATTATTACTTAACCTATACCTATTATAGGTTAGGTAATAATTGTAATTACGAAGCAATAAGATGCTTATCTTAACATACTAAGTAGGTTAGATAAGGTCGGTGTTTTCTATGAATCTTTTTAAGGGTATCTATTATGTTAAGTATGTCACCTATGCACATATTTAATAAGTCAACATTGACTTATTAAATTTGCGAGAACGGGTTGCTTGATACGGAGAAAACAAACGCATCGGTAAGGCATCTACTACCATGTCCAGACTAACAAAGAGAGTGTGGGCCAACAATAGGCTAACTGAGTATTCTAAGATTCAGGTTTACAGAGCCTGTGTCCTGAGCACTCTCCTTTATGGCAGTGAGTCTTGGACACTCCGCGCCCGTCAGGAAAGACAGCTGAATGCCTACCACATGCACTGCCTTCGACACATCTTGGACATTCCCTGGCAAGACAAGGTGACAAACAACAACGTCTTGGGGAGAGCAAGAATCACCAGCATGTACACAATGCTGAAACAGAGACAAATACGCTGGCTCGGGCACGTTGTGCGAATGGGCGACGGCAGGATCCCCAAGGATCTCCTGTACGGAGAGCTGGTGCAGGGAAAGCGTCCAACAGGCAAGCCCCAGCTACGGTACAAAGACGTATGCAAGAGGGACCTGAAAGCCATGGACGTCGATCTTGCTATATGGGAGACACTGGCTGCAGACTGTTCAGCCTGGGGGCAGTCTGTTCAAAGAGGTCTCTCCAAGTTCGAGGAGTCACTTGCCAAGGAATCGGAGACAAAGAGACAGAGAAGGAAAGCCGGTAGCCAGGAAGACAGACCAGAATCGGACTTCGTTTGTGCTCGGTGTGGGATGGACTGCCACTCTCGGATTGGCCTCATCAGTCACACCAGACGCTGCACCAGGATTGACAACTAGGGCGCAACTCCATAGTCTCCCGAGACTGAAGGATGCCTACCTAGTACATCTTCAGAAGGGTCCTAGAGTGTATTATCACTCTTCTGAAGATGTATTATTAAATACGAAAGTACTTAAGGAAATTCCTGTTTCAATTCTTCCTCCGTGGTGGTCTGACCGTGTCACATTTTTCATCACGTGTTAATTTTCGTGATTTACACACACTCACACACACCTTAAATATATATATATATATATATATATATATATATATATATATATATATATATATATATATATATATATATATATATATTATATGTAGGGAAGTTAACGATGTCATCAATGAGGTGAGAATCCTCACCTCAGCTGGATGCCCAGCTAAGAGAGAGCCCGTTACCTAACTCCCCGTAATTCTGATGCTCTTATTGGTCGCAAAGATGGTATTACAGTGAACCCCTGGAAGAATGCCAAGCAGTTCGTATGGGACTACACATGCATATCAACCCTGGCTAAGATCTACTTTGACATCTTTGTTTTACAACCGGGTGGCGCTGCCACTCGCAGGGATTCAGTCAAATCCCGTAAGTACACAAAACTGGATCACCACTTCAATTTCGTACCCATTGCTTCTGAGACACTCGGTGCCTGTGGTAAGAGTGTCAATAGTTGTTTTAAGGAACTGGGTTCTAGGCTAATTGAAGCAACAAGAGACCCTAGAGCTGCCAGCTTCCTTTTCCAACACCTCAGTGTGGCAATACAGATGGGAAGTGCTCACTGCAATCAGGGTTCCTGCCCACCATCTGAGGAGCTGAAGGAGCTCAGCAACTTATGATAATCATCTTTGTACCATATATTTAATTCCCTTTTTGTAACCAAGTTTAAATAAAACATATGTACATGCATATATACAAAAGAATGGGGGTTAGTAGGTGTAGAAAATATTAACGTGTTCAGTGAGAATCCACAAGGGCTTCTCTGAATACTCTTTATTTTCTTCTCCGAGGCTAAGGGTCCCCACACTTTCACATACATTTACCCCAGGCGCCCAGAGTCTCAGAGCCTATCGGCACGAACCTGTAACAATGTTCTAGGGTCCCTGTACTTGTTGGTTTTCTGGATCTCCCTGAAGGTGGCTGCCCTGCCTCCCTAAGCTGTGCTGTAAGGTAGATAGGTATCAGCCAATGTAGTACACGTGTAGTACCATATGACCTATTTACCTTCCCTTCATAGCTACAGAGTGACTTCATTTGGTTTTTGTGGCTGTCGTCAGGTCTGCACAACTGAGGTTTCCTTTGTGCTGAACCCAGCTGTAGTCAAACTTCTCTTGATAATGTCATTGACTGCTACATGTCTGGCAATCTTTTTCAGTGACTTACGAAAGATGAGACCATGACTGCCATATTTATCTGCCCGAGCATAGCTGCAGATACACCGGTGTTCGGCGGAGATAGGGATGGCAAGACGCAGGGAAACACCAATACTTAGGGTACGATGGTCCAGGTGGGTGCCCAAGGCGGAATTAGGGACTGCCAACAGGAAGTCCTCGGCATAGGGAGCATGTGCAGCTAGAAGACGCACTCTGTCTTTCCCAGATGCTGCCTCCAGCAATGCTGCGGCAATGTTCTCCAGTATGGGGCTATTCCATATGGCCTGTTAGCAGTCGTTTGAAAAAGTTGGTCGAGGGTGAGAGTTGGAAGACTGTCCCACTGACCGGCTCCGTCCGCGAATTTGGGATCATGAATCCTAATGAAGTCTCGTAGGTATTCTGGTAGTATATCATTCGCTAATTCACCTATAGCACTAGTCGAGGATAAGAATACCGGCAACGCTAACTGTGTCACCTTACGAATACCTATACCCCCGAGTCTATCTGGGAGCGTTGCTTGGTCCCACTGGTCATCTTGCAGGTAGAGGTTTAACACTTTCATGGTTATTGATTTTAGGAGTGAGTCGTATTCTGTAAATTTTGGGCTGTCGAAGGAGGGAGCACACCTTAGAAAATAGGTCAGTCTGGGCAAAGCCAGGCACCTTGTGAGAAGGTACAAAGCATCGTGGGCGTCCAAAGCCCCTATTCTTCCCTCCATCCTCCTCAGGTCGTTCAGCTTTTCTTTGAGGACTACCTCAATAGCGCTCGAGCCCAGAGGTGCATCCATCCATCAGGGCATCTTATATCCTTCTATCCATCTACCAGTGCATCATCTATTCATCTATCTCTGTCCCTCTTGCTTTGTATCCCACTGTCTATCCACTCATCTAGCTATCCATCTATCACTCAGTCTATCCAACCATATATCTATCCATCCATCTTTCCATCTATCTACCCACCACATACCCCGATTCATATATGCATACATCTGTCTATCCATCTCTTCAACTATTCACCATCTATTCATCTATCTATTGTTATGAACTCAAGGTAGCTTAATGAGGGAAGGGTGCCTTGTGAGAGTTATTCTACCCACCTGACCGGAGGTAGGAGTCAGGGGAAGGAATTGAACTAAGCAAACATCAGTAAATTAAGACTAGAAGAGAATGAAAGCAAAGAGCAAGCATCTTGTGGAGACAAAGTAAGATGTCGACATTATGGAGATCGTAAAGAGTCACTTGAGTCGCGAGAGTGTCAAGGATAGATGTACGTCGGTGCCCTCCTGGGAAGAAAGACTAATATATTTCTCGGTTAAGAGTTTGAGTGAAGACTACCTGCTTGATGGGGTTCCTGCTTGATGGGGTTCCTGCTTGATGGGGTTCTGGGAGTTCTTCTACTTCCCAAGCCTGGCTCGAGACCAGGCTCGACTTGTGAGAGTTTGGTCCACCAGGCTGTTGCTTGGAGCGGCCCGCAGGACCACATACCCACCACAGCCCGGCTGATCCGGAACTTCTCTTAGAAAACAGTCCAGTTTTCTCTTGAAGATGTCCACGGTTGTTCCGGCAATATTTCTTATAGTCGCTGGGAGGACGTTGAACAACCGCGGACCTCTGATGTTTATACAGTGCTCTCTGATTGTTCCTATGGCACCTATGCTCTTCACTGGTTCAATCTTGCATTTTCTTCCATATCGTTCACTCCAGTACGTTGTTATTTTACTGTGTAGATTTGGGACCTGGCCCTCCAGTATTTTCCATGTGTATATTATTTGGTATCTCTCTCGTCTCCTTACTAGAGAGTACATTTGGAGAGCTTTGAGACGACATTGTTCAACTGGTGAGGAAGCTGCGGGGACGGCGTACGTCGTTTCTCTGCAATCGTCAACGATATTAGGGGTGGCTTGAAGCTTATATATGGTGGTTGTGCCCTGTCAGGACCCTACTGTCAGATACACTATGAGTGGATGAAATTGAGCAGGTGTTTCTGTGTGAAGTCTGCCAGGCGACTCCGCATTCTCAAGTCGGGACTGAAAGAAGCATTTAGAGACAGTCCAGAAGGATTTGGGGACGACTTGGGTGAGCGCCATATTTGGGGCATCGTCGGACGAGTCAGAGCAACATCTTGACTGCGGTAAGTGCTCTTTATATTTTGATATATTGTTTGTAAGTGTTTGATCATGTGCCCAGTGGTCTTTGCGAACGTTAGTGGATATCGGTTAGAGATTTTATGAAGATAGTGAGAGTATATAATGAGTTAAGAGGCAATATGACATGATGAGGGAAAAAGCGACACATGCTTCCACGCTGGAGGTCAGTAAGTGACTGAGGAAGCACTGCCGATGGCCCCCCCCCCCGTCAGAGGAGAAGTTTAGTGTGTACTCGTCCAAAAATGGAAGAGTACCCACCACGTCAGGGCCAGCATGCAGAAGGGGATGTCGGAAGATGGATTCTATTTTGGTATAAATATATTTTATTTGTATTTACTTTTTTATTTTTTTACTAGCAGTACCCGGCCACGCGTTGCTGTGGCTCAGCAACCTTCCCTGTCCCTCAGTCCTCCCCACCATTCCCCCCCTCACCCGTCTCCTCGGCCTCCCAACCATTACCCACTCCCCCATCCCCTCGTCCTTCCCCACCATTACCCCCTCCCTTGTCCCATCGTCCTCCCCACATCTCTCACTTCCGTCCCCTCGTCATCCCCACCATTCCCCACACCCTCGTCCGATGCCTTCCCAAATGGTCTGATGTTCCCATCAGAAAATTGGGAACATAAAGTGATCTGATGTTCCCATCACTGAAATATAAGAAAAACAGTTAAAAATAAAATTAAAATAAAAAAAAATAAACTATACTCACGATATGAACAGCATGGTAAACAACACAGCTCAATTCCAACACAATTCACACAAAATAAATAAATCACAATGAAAATAAATAAAAATCTATGAAAATTCAATTTATCAGTACAAACAGAAACATTGAAATGGAATTTTAACATATTTAGTATAGCTTGTGTGTTGCTCTTACATGCAACAGAGTGCACTGTTTTTCAAGAAAAGCATAGTTTTACCTGTCACAGGTGTGGCATCTATACTTATACTTACGAAATGAACGGTATGGTAAACAACACAGCTCAATTCCAACACAATGTCACCGAAAATAAACAAATAAAAAATAAAATAAATCAAAATCTATGAAAATTAAATTTATCAATGCAATCGGAAACATTGAAATGGAATTCGTGACATATTTAGTATAGCGTGCATGTTGCTATTATGTGCAACAGTTGGCACTGTTTTTCAAAAGCGCATGTTTTTACCTGTTAGAGGGGTGCCATCTATATAGTAGGTATATAAAAAGATGCGCCTATTCGATTGCAACGTTGTGTAAAAGTTTCAAAGCAATTGGTGAAGAACTTTCGGAGATTACTGCATGTGTTGTTCTTACGTCCAACAGATGGCGCGGTTTTTAAAAAAGCATGTTTTTTCCTGTCATAGGTGAGGCATGTATATAGTAGATATATAAAAAGAGATGCACCTATTCGAATGCAACGTTGTGTCAAAATTTCAAAGCAATCGGCAAAGAGGTTTCGAAGATTTCCCTCACATGAAAAACACAGTTTTTTTCAGAAAAAAACATGTTTTTAAAAAGCATGTAATGGTAAAACATCACAGACGTGACATCTATATAGTATGACTATAAAAACCTGCTCAGATGCGAATGGAATGTTGTGTCAAAATTTCAAAGCAATCGGTGAAGAACTTTCGGAGATTAGCGATTTTGAACAAACGAACATTTCCATTTTTATTTATATAGATTTTGGCATAGTAGTGGAATTACAGGTTTGTGTGGGGAGAATTTCGCGGAGGAGCATCGTGTCTGGTGAAGATTATGTTGGAATAGAACTTCAAATGTGGAGTTGAACTTCAAGTGTTGAGTAGAACTTCAAGTATAGAGTAGAACTTCAGTGGTAGAGTGGAACTTCGAGTGCAGTGGTGCTACACGTTTTTTGGTGAAGCCGCACAGAGGAACTTCACACTCAATGAGTGGGACGTCAAGTAGCAGCAAATATTAGAGAGACTGCAGGAGTGCATTCTTGATTTTGAGGACCCAGAGTCCTTAGTGGGGGTCTCAGGACACAGAACAGAGAATTAGATGGATACCATTGATATGTTTGAGGGAATGATTCAATGCATATGGCATGAGTGACACAGTGTAAGGTGAGAAAGTTAGTATTTTATTGTTGGGGATATTTTATATGCACGTTACCCAGCCACCAGCATTGAGGAGGCAGGAGGATGTGGGCCGACAACTGAGCAGCAGCCAAACGTAGTTTATTTGGTGAAGAATTATTTTATTCAAGTGTGCTGCTGGTTTGTAGGATCCTGTGATACATTATATCCTGTTACGTTAATTTAATGTGTATTTTCATGTAATAAATGTTTGCCTTTAGACAACTGGTTTTTGGTTTTGTCCTGGTGAGGATTTCAAGGAAAAAGGAAAGAGAAACGGTAGCTTAGTGGGTGACAGCGGACAGTAACATCATGAAGGGGAATTAGAAGATCATCCCAAAACAAGGAGTGTGTGAGTGAGTGGCGGTGGCTCGACAGGGTGTGTATTCATGACCAATAGGCCAGATTGGACCGTTTCCCCAAGTCAAGGTAACGTTGAACGCCTCTCTGAGTATAACACGATTTCGGGATGATCGTCCAATATGTACTCCAGTGTCCATTACTGACTGATTGACGACAGCAGTAGTAAGTAGTAGTTGCCGTGGTTAATCATATATTATGAGGAAAGTGGTAGGGGGGGGGGCGGGTCTCTGTTCATTGGAAGATAAAGTTAAGTAAAGTAAATAAGTAAGTAAAAAGAAAGTTGAGTTTTAAAAAGTACGACCCCTGATACTATCCGTCCATTCATTCACCCTTCTATCCGTTTATCAATCTATCCACCTATCCAATGTCCATACATCCATTGTCTACGTGTGTGTCTGTCTGTCTCTATCTCAGCCTCTCTGTCTCTGTGCCTGTCTTCGTTTCGGTCTCTGTCTCTCAATCTGTCTCTCCGGATTTTTTTTATAATGTTTGGGTGATCAGCAGAGAGAGGCGTGGAAAATATCTACTTAAACTAATAGAGTATATCATATATTAGTGATGGTCTAGTGTACTATATATAGTTTTGTATATTATAGAACAAACAGCGCATGGGCAATTATTAGATCCCTGACAACAGAGACCATCGAGACCACTACATATAACTATACATGTAGATAGACCGAGAATTGCGTCTGTAATAGATCTATATCCATGAGCAAAATAAATCTAATTTACTACAAACATATTATGACAATACTCTAAAATAAAAAGATAATCAATAGTTAACTGTTTAAAAAAAACACGATAAATGGGAGCAAATAATTGATGTTTGAAACGCCTCGCTGTCACAAACACGCCTCATGTACGCCATCTGGGTGGCGTGGGGGGCGCACCAGGCCATCTAGGTGGCGTGGGGGGCGCACCAGGCCATCTAGGTGGCGTGGGGGGCGCACCAGGCCATCTGGGTGGCGTGGGGGCGCACCAGGCCATCTGGGTGGTGTGGGGGGCACCAGCCCATCTGGGTGGTGTGGGGGGGGGGGCACCAGACCATCTGGGTGGTGTGGGGGGGGGGGCACCAGACCATCTGGGTGGTGTTGGGGGGGGCACTAGACCATCTGGATGGCGTGGGGGGCGCACCAGACCATCTGGGTGACAGGGGGGGGGGGGCACCAGAACTTCTGGGTGGCGTGGGGGGCACACCAGACCAACTGGGTGGCGTGGGGGTCGCACCAGACCATCTGGATGGCGTGGGGGGGCACCAGACCATCTGGGTGGCGTGGGGGGCGCACCAGACCATCTCGGTGACGTGGGGGGCACACCAAACCATCTGGGTGGCGTGGGGGTCGCACCAGAACTTCTGGGTGGCGTGGGGGGCACACCAGACCATCTGGGTGGCGTGGGGGTCGCACCAGACCATCTGGGTGGTGTGGGGGGGCGCACCAGACCATCTGGGTGGTGTGGGGGGGGGCGCACCTGACCATCTGGGTGGTGTGGGGGGGGGCACCAGACCATCTGGGTGGCGTGGGGTGCGCACCAGACCATCTGGGTGGCGTGGGGTGCGCACCAGACCATCTGGGTGGCGTGGGGGGCGCAATAGACCAGCTGGGGGGCGCATCAGACCAGCTGGGTGGCGTGGGGGGCGCACCAGACCATCTGGGTGACGTGGGGGGGGGGGGGCGCACCAGACCATCTGGGTGGCGTGGGGGGCGCACCAGACCATCTGGGTGGTGTGGGGGGGGGCACCAGACCATATGGGTGGTGTGGGGGGGGCACCAGACCATCTGGGTGGCGTGGGGGGCGCACCAGACCATCTGGGTGGTGTGGGGGGGCACCGGACCATCTGGGTGGTGTGGGGGCGCACCAGACCATCTGGGTGGTGTGGGGGGGGCACCAGACCATCTGGGTGGTGTGGGGGGGCACCAGACCATCTGGATGGCGTGGGGGGCGCACCAGACCATCTGGGTGGTGTGGGGGGGGGGGCACCGGACCATCTGGGTGGCGTGGGGGGGGGCACCAGACCATCTGGGTGGTGTGGGGGGGGCACCAGACCATCTGGGTGGCGTGGGGGGCGCACCAGCCCATCTGGGTGGTGTGGGGGGGCACCAGACCATCTGGGTGGCGTGGGGGGCGCACCAGGCCATCTGGGTGGTGCGGGGGGGGGGCACCAGACCATCTGGGTGGCGTGGGAGGCGCACCAGACCATCTGGGTGGCTTGGGGGGGGCACAAGACCATCTGGGTGGCGTGGGGGGCGCACCAGACCATCTGGGTGGCGTGGGGGGGCACCAGACCATCTGGGTGGCGTGGGGGGCGCACCAGACCATCTGGGTGGTGTGGGGGGGGCACCAGACCATCTGAGTGGCGTGGGGGGCGCACCAGACCATCTGGGTGGCGTGGGGGGCGCACCAGACCAGCTGGGGGCGCATCAGACCAGCTGGGGGGCGCATCAGACCAGCTGGGTGGCGTGGGGGGCGCACTAGACCATTTGGGTGGCGTGGGGGGCGCACCAGACCATCTGGGTGGCGTGGGGGGCGCACCAGACCAGCTGGGGGCGCATCAGACCAGCTGGGGGGCGCATCAGACCAGCTGGGTGGCGTGAGGGGCGCACTAGACCATTTGGGTGGCGTGGGGGGCGCACCAGACCATCTGGGTGACGTGGGGGGGGGGCACCAGACCTGCTGGGTGGCGTGGAGGGCGCACCAGACCATCTGGGTGGCGTGGGGGGGGGCGCACCAGACCATCTGGGTGGTGTGGGGGGGGCACCAGACCATCTGGGTGGCGTGGGGGGCGCACCAGACCATCTGGGTGGCGTGGGGGGCGCACCAGACCAGCTGGGGGGCGCATCAGACCAGCTGGGGGG
Source organism: Procambarus clarkii (assembly GCF_040958095.1). Classification (NCBI taxonomy): domain Eukaryota; kingdom Metazoa; phylum Arthropoda; class Malacostraca; order Decapoda; family Cambaridae; genus Procambarus; species Procambarus clarkii. The sequence continues at coordinate 18,450,718 of NC_091178.1, forward strand.
CGCATCAGACCAGCTGGGTGGCGTGGGGGGCGCACCAGACCATCTTCGCATTAAACCATCTGGGTGGCGTGGAGGGCGCACCAGACCATCTGGGTGGCGTGGAGGGCGCACCAGACCATCTGGGTGGCGTGGAGGGCGCACCAGACCATCTGGGTGGCGTGGGGGGCGCACCAGACCATCTGGGTGGCGTGGGGGGCGCACCAGACCATCTGGGTGGCGTGGGGGGCGCCCCAGACCATCTGGGTGGCGTGGGGGGCGCACCAGACCATCTGGGTGGCGTGGGGGGCGCACCAGACCATCTGGGTGGCGTGGGGGGCGCACCAGACCATCTGGGCGGCGTGGGGGGCGCACCAGACCATCTGGGTGGTGTGGGGGGGGGGGCACCAGACCATCTGGGTGGCGTGGGGGGCGCACCAGACCATCTGGGTGGCGTGGGGGGGCGCATCAGACCAGCTGGGGGCGCATCAGACCAGCTGGGGGGCGCATCAGACCAGCTGGGTGGCGTGGGGGGCGCACCAGACCATCTGGGTGACGTGGGGGGGGGGCGCACCAGACCATCTGGGTGGCGTGGAGGGCGCACCAGACCATCTGGGTGATGTGGGGGGGGGGCACCAGACCATCTGGGTGGCGTGGGGGGCGCACCAGACCATCTGGGTGGCGTGGGGGGGCGCATCAGACCAGCTGGGGGCGCATCAGACCAGCTGGGGGGCGCATCAGACCAGCTGGGTGGCGTGGGGGGCGCACCAGACCATCTGGGTGACGTGGGGGGGGGGCGCACCAGACCATCTGGGTGGCGTGGAGGGCGCACCAGACCATCTGGGTGGTGTGGGGGGCGCACCAGACCATCTGGGTGGCGTGGAGGGTGCACCAGACCATCTGGCTGGTGTGGGGGGCGCACCAGACCATCTGGCTGGTGTGGGGGGCGCACCAGACCATCTGGGTGGTGTGGGGGGCGCACCAGACCATCTGGGTGGTGTGGGGGGCGCACCAGACCATCTGGGTGGTGTGGGGGGCGCACCAGACCATCTGGGTGGTGTGGGGGGCGCACCAGACCATCTGGGTGGTGTGGGAGGCGCACCAGACCATCTGGGTGGCGTGGGGGGCGCACCAGACCATCTGGGTGGCGTGGAGGGCGCACCAGGCCATCTGGGTGGTGTGGGGAGCGCACCAGACCATCTGGGTGGTGTGGGGGGCGCACCAGACCATCTGGGTGGTGTGGGGGGCGCACCAGGCCATCTAGGTGGTGTGGGGGGCGCACCAGACCATCTGGGTGGTGTGGGGGGCGCACCAGACCATCTGGGTGGTGTGGGGGCACACCTGTCGGAAATCAGACACATAATAACATGAGTTACCCCCCATAAAGAAAGCGAGAATTGGTGATTCCGTGACGTCTCCGACGTCATGTATTTATATTACTCTAATTTCTTTTAAACAACAGTCTAGTGTTTATACTTAATAAAAAAATGTTCACTAGGACTGAATATAATTTCCAACACCAGGAATATAGCTTAACGCTCTATTCCTTAAACATAAATAGAACCTGCAAACATTTTGAGGTCGTCTCCCCTGGAGCGTCGTCACGTACCAGAATGACAACAAACCAACACGCTGTATAGAGGGCGCCTCCATATGACCTGGTATAACTCGTTAGACACCCACTCGTTGTGGAGCCTCGTAGCCTGGTGGATAGCGCGCAGGACTCGTAATTCTGTGGCGCGGGTTCGATATTCCCGCACGAGGCAGAAACAAATGGGCAAAGTTTTTTCACCCTGAATGCCCCTGTTACCTAGCAGTAAATAGGTACCAGGGAGTTAGTCAGCTGTTACGGGCTGCTTCCTGGGGGTGGAGGCCTGGTCGAGGACCGGGCCGCGGGGACACTAAAAGCCCCGAAATCATCTCAAGATAACCTCAAGATAACCCACACTACGTGTCAACAAGCGAGCAACCAGCACAACAGCCTCTCAACAACTACAGCAACACCAGGAGCCGCGTTAACAAATAGTTTTTATATATTCTGGCCATTTTATATAACATAAATAGGTAGGCGATTATACTGTGGGTGAAAACCCACTAACACGTACGTACTCAGCTCTACACGCACATATTCCATGTCATATCTGTAATGATATGCTTAGGAAACCATTATTAATTCCTTACATTCCAAACAGGTAATTGTGAGGAAGTTAGTGAACCAAGAAGCTGGCTCCCAACATAATTATAGAAATTGCTACCACTAGCTGTACATCAAGCTTTGTAGGCCTCCAGACAGCCGCCATTACGTGGCACTCAGAGGCACAGAGCCACACCCAACTTTGATGCTACAATTACTCAGCCTTAGCAGGCCCCATCAACAGGAACAGCTAAGGCCTCTTTTTGTTCAATACTGTAGACATAATATTAGTAGTTATAAATTAAATTTACTGTGGTATAATAGTAGATTAGACCACCATATGTGGTATGATTTATAATATATATATATCACAGACTAGGTAAACAATTTGTGGTTTATGAAGGAGCCATCTCAAAGTGGTTTAAGCTACAAATTGTCCCACCCATTGTGTGAGAAGTGTTAGCAGCTGAATCAGAACATATAGTCCACTTACTTACTTACTACTATCTAACTTACTAACTTATTACTAAGAAATAAGAAAGAAAAATAATCAAATAAAATTAATATCATATTAAAGTCAAATAAAAAGTAAATAATATTTGAATATTCACAGAATTAAAAGGAATTAAAGCTGCTAGGATTTCCCACAGCACCAGACCATCTGGGTGGCGTTGGGGGGGGGGGCGCACCAGACCATCTGGGTGGCGTTGGGGGGGGGGGCGCACCAGACCATCTGGGTGGCGTTGGGGGGGGGGGCGCACCAGACCATCTGGGTGGCGTTGGGGGGGCGCACCAGACCATCTGGGTGGCGTTGGGGGGGCGCACCAGACCATCTGGGTGGCGTTGGGGGGGGGGCGCACCAGACCATCTGGGTGGCGTGGGGGGCGCACTAGGCCATCTGGTTGGTGTGGGGAGGGCGCACTAGGCCATCTGGTTGGCGTGGGGGGCGCACTAGGCTATCTGGGTGGCGTGGCGTGGGGGGGGGTGCACTAGGCCATCTGGGTGGCGTGGGGGGGCGCACCGGACCATCTGGGTGGCGTGGGGGTGCACCAGGCCATCTGGGTGGCGTGGGCGGAGCACCAGACCATCTGGTTGGCGTGGGGGGGCGCACCGGACCATCTGGGTGGCGTGGGGGGGCGCACCGGACCATCTGGGTGGCGTGGGGGTGCACCAGGCCATCTGGGTGGCGTGGGCGGAGCACCAGACCATCTGGTTGGCGTGGGGGGGGGGGTGCACTAGGCCAGAAGTAACAACCAAACCGTAGACCACACACCACAGAGTACAAGCTCCCACATCGAGCTGTTGTTATGCTAAGTCCACTTAGCATAATAATAATACAATATTTAAGTAACAAAAAATAGAATAAAAACAATTAAATGCCTGCTAGGATTTTCCCACATGTGTTTAGAGTGGAGTGGAGTGGACCAGATAGTTACTGGCTACACTGACGTTGTCAACAGCGACCAACCCGTCCTCAGATCAAGTCCATTCCATCCAACTGTCGACCCCAAAGACGTATTCAACAATTTTAACATGTTGTTCATTAAAAAATGGAATTTTCTCAAATGTAAGTTAATATTATTTTATAATACCATATTGTACATAGTTAGGCATAGGTTAGGTTAGGTGTTTAGGTTCTGTTGGCGATTATTTGTATTTGTAGTACGTGGGTGAAACATTTACAGCGTTGTGGTTCGAACAAACGTCGTCAGCGATGCACTTTGTCGAGAAGTGTTCGGACGTCATCAGTTATGAGTTGCATGTAAACCGTTTTTTATTCATAAACAACAGGGTTGTTATTGATTTAGAAACGCCGACGATCGAGGGCTCTTCCTACTGGCGAAATGAAGTCGCTTTTCGCCGGAAACTAATGTTCCTCGCTGCAAATAAACGCTCAGGCAGGCAGATGATCGGGGAGCCCCGGGAGTCCCTCGGGGGTGACAAGCACCGGCCCCGCCCCACACACTGGGGAGCAAAACCAAAAACTCGGCCCCCAACTAAAACGAAAAATTCATCCAGTGCCCTTCGGCAGAGCAGACGCCAGCCGCACACCACGGCTGAGGGCACACCAGGACCCCACCAAGACCCATCACAGCTGAGGGCACACCAGGAGCCCACCAAGACCCACCACAGCAGAGGGCACACCAGGAGCCCACCAAGACCCACCACAGCTGAGGGCACATCAGGAGCCCACCAAGACCCACCTCAGCTGAGGGCACACCAGGAGCCCACCAAGACCCACCACAGCTGAGGGCACACCAGGAGCCCACCAAGACCCACCACAGCTGAGGGCACATCAGGAGCCCACCAAGACCCACCACAGCTGAGGGCACACCAGGACCCCACCAAGACCCACCACAGCTGAGGGAACACCAGGAGCCCACCAAGACCCACCACAGCTGAGGGCACACCAGGAGTCCACCAAGACCCACCACAGCTGAGGGCACACCAGGAGCCCACCAAGACCCACCACAGCTGAGGGCACACCAGGACCCCACCAAGACCCACCACAGCTGAGGACACACCAGGAGCCCAACAAGACTCACCACAGCTGAGGACACACCAAGAGCCCACCAAGACCCACCACAGCTGAGGGCACACCAGGAGCCCACCAAGACCCACCACAGCTGAGGGCACACCAGGAGCCCACCAAGACCCACCACAGCTGAGGACACACCAGGAGCCCAACAAGACTCACCACAGCTGAGGACACACCAAGAGCCCACCAAGACCCACCACAGCTGAGGGCACATCGGGAGCCCACCAAGACCCACCACAGCTGAGGACACACCAGGAGCCCACTAAGACTCACCACAGCTGAGGGCACATCAGGAGCCCACCAAGACCCACCACAGCTGAGGACACACCAGGAGCCCACTAAGACCCACCACAGCTGAGGACACATCAGGAGCCCACTAAGACCCACCACAGCTGAGGGCACACCAGGAGCCCCACTAAGACCCACCACAGCTGAGGGCACACCAGGAGCCCCACTAAGACCCACCAACTCCCGGCACCTTTCGGCCAAGCCGGTGGCGGACATCGTCTCCCCGCCCGAAGAACCAGCCAGAAAACGTTCAAAATCCACCAACTATCCTGTGAGCAAGGTAATATGTGCGCCAGACGTCGCAACAATCCGGACCGTTGTATAGGAACGCCAAACGACAGTATCATAATCCAAAATCGCGAAATAGAAAGGGATCCGGCGGTACCCAGGCGGGGGGGGGGGGGGGGTATCTAGACGTTCGCCCGTTGTCAAGGTTGAACCAGGAGTCTTAAACAGGGGGTTTCGTGTGTGCATGGAATGGACTTTGGCCATTGTGTATGAGGATGGGCTGGGACGGCGGAGCGACGGTCTCGCTTTATTGTAGGGTTCACTTGTGTTTGGTTTCTTAGTTTTGTATCTACACACCTGGTGCAGTGGTGTGCACATGTTTAGGGTGCTGGGATGTGTTGGGTGGTGACGGGTGGAGAGTGTACTGTGTGTCCGTACATTCTGTTCGGAGGGGAAGGGAACCCCATCTGGCCATTGCATTCTCGTGTACATGAAGGTTATATCATGGTCCTCCTAGCCAAAGCCTAGCCTCCCTACCTTGCCGCCTAGCCAATTACTCAACACACCAAATGTTTGTTAGTTGACCGACAGAGCGACGCGCTCATCACTCACTGCGCCACAAGTAAGAAGGTTTCTTGAGCGGATTCCCACCTGAACTGGGCGCTGTCTTGTGTCGGAGCTGAAGTAGCGTTAAGGAGGATCATTTAGAAGATGAGAAGCACTAACCAGATGAGTGACAAAGTTACTCAACGACTGTGGTGTTGGTGGCGTTATTGCCTGCTTCAAGAGGCCACCTTCACTTATAGCGATGTTATTCCTCTGCGTCAGTGTGCTGTCTCTTGCTTGTTCAGCTGCGGCACGCTTAACACTAAAAACCTGCACACTGCAGGGAACGATAAAATGCACATTTGAGAATGGAAGCAATAAGGGGCACTTAGCCTCCTTCCAATAAACTAGGAAGTTCTATGCTTTAGTAAATGCGACGATCATCAGAAAGGTAAAAGATTCAGAACGGGCAAGACAGAAGCTTTGATTGACAGAACCATCTTATCCTCGTTGTGAGGAAAGCTCAATTAATATTTTAATAACACCTGTACGTTAATACCACACGTGAGATTGACAGCTTCATTACCGAATTGTGGGAATAAAATTTAGAATCACGTCACTGCGACAATTTGGCCATAATTACATAAGCTCTGAAGTGTGTGAGAAAATGGGTCTCGACCTCGTCCCGTCGGTCTGTGTCTGGAGAGGAAAGTAAATTATAAACTCTGTTATGTACACAGACCTGTTTGGTGGCCTGGCACTCAGTGCAGACGCCACACACACATGACAACACCTGGCCTCACACACATGACAACACCTGGCCTCACACACACATGACAACACCTGGCCTCACACACACATGACAACACCTGGCCTCACACACACATGACAACACCTGGCCTCACACACACATGACAACACCTGGCCTCACACACATGACAACACCTGGCCTCACACACATGACAACACCTGGCCTCACACACATGACAACACCTGGCCTCACACACATGACAACACCTGGCCTCACACACATGACAACACCTGGCCACACACACGTGACAACACCTGGCCTCACACACACGTGACAACACCTGGCCTCACACACACATGACAACACCTGGCCTCACACACACGTGACAACACCTGGCCTCACACACACGTGACAACACCTGGCCTCACACACACATGACAACACCTGGCCTCACACACACATGACAACACCTGGCCTCACACACACATGACAACACCTGGCCTCACACACACATGACAACACCTGGCCTCACACACATCACAACACCTGGCCTCACACACACATGACAACACCTGGCCTCACACACACATGACAACACCTGGCCTCACACACACATGACAACACCTGGCCTCACACACACATGACAACACCTGGCCTCACACACACATCACAACACCTGGCCTCACACACACATCACAACACCTGGCCTCACACACACATCACAACACCTGGCCTCACACACACATCACAACACCTGGCCACACACACATGACAACACCTGGCCTCACACACACATGACAACACCTGGCCTCACACACACATGACAACACCTTGACTCACACACATGACAACACCTGGCCTCACACACACATGACAACACCTGGCCTCACACACACATGACAACACCTGGCCTCACACACACATGACAACACCTGGCCTCACACACATCATCACAACACCTGGCCTCACACACACATCACAACACCTGGCCTCACACACACATCACAACACCTGACCTCACACACACATCACAACACCTGGCCTCACACAATCACAACACCTGGCCTCACACACACATCACAACACCTGGCCTCACACACACATGACAACACCTGGCCTCTCACACACACCACAACACCTGGCCTCACACACACATGACAACACCTGGCCTCACACACACATGACAACACCTGGCCTCACACACACATGACAACACCTGGCCTCACACACACATGACAACACCTGGCCTCACACACACATGACAACACCTGGCCTCACACACACATGACAACACCTGGCCTCACACATGACAATACCTGGCCTCACACACACATCACAACACCTGGCCTCACACACACATCACAACACCTGACCTCACACACACATCACAACACCTGGCCTCACACACACATAACAACACCTGGCCTCACACACACATGACAACACCTGGCCTCACACACACATCACAACACCTGGCCTCACACACACATGACAACACCTGGCCTCACACACACATCACAACACCTGGCCTCACACACACATCACAACACCTGGCCTCACACACACATCACAACACCTGGCCTCACACACACATCACAACACCTGGCCTCACACACACATCACAACACCTGGCCTCACACACACATCACAACACCTGGCCTCACACACACATCACAACACCTGGCCTCACACACACATCACAACACCTGGCCTCACACACACATCACAACACCTGGCCTCACACACACATCACAACACCTGGCCTCACACACATGACAACACCTGGCCTCACACACATGACAACACCTGGCCACACACACATGACAACACCTGGCCTCACACACACATGACAACACCTGGCCTCACACACACATGACAACACCTGGCCTCACACAAATGACAACACCTGGCCACACACATATGACAACACCTGGCCTCACACACACATGACAACACCTGGCCTCACACACATGACAACACCTGGCCTCACACACATGACAACACCTGGCATCATACACACATGACAACACCTGGCCTCACACACACATGACAACACCTGGCCTCACACATACATCACAACACCTGGCTCACACACACATGACAACACCTGGCCTCACACACATCACAACACCTGGCCACACACACATGACAACACCTGGCCTCACACACACATGACAACACCTGGCCTCACACACACATGACAACACCTGGCCTCACACAAATGACAACACCTGGTTTCACACACACATGACAACACCTGGCCTCACACACACATCACAACACCTGGCCACACACACATGACAACACCTGGCCTCACACACATGACAACACCTGGCCTCACACACATGACAACACCTGGCCTCACACACACATGACAACACCTGGCCTCACACACACATGACAACACCTGGCCTCACACACACATGACAACACCTGGCCTCACACACACATGACAACACCTGGCCTCACACACACATGACAACACCTGGCCTCACACACACATCACAACACCTGGCCTCACACACACATCACAACACCTGGCCTCACACACACATGACAACACCTGGCCTCACACACACATGACAACACCTGGCCTCACACACACATGACAACACCTGGCCTCACACACACATGACAACACCTGGCCTCACACACACATCACAACACCTGGCCTCACACACATCACAACACCTGGCCTCACACACATCACAACACCTGGCCTCACACACATCACAACACCTGGCCTCACACACACATCACAACACCTGGCCTCACACACACATCACAACACCTGGCCTCACACATACATCACAACACCTGGCCTCACACACACATGACAACACCTGGCCTCACACACACATGACAACACCTGGCCTCACACACACATGGCAACACCTGGCCTCACACACACATCACAACACCTGGCCTCACACACACATGACAATACCTGGCCTCACACACACATGACAACACCTGGCCTCACACACACATGACAACACCTGGCCTCACACACACATCACAACACCTGGCCTCACACACACATCACAACACCTGGCCTCACACACACATCACAACACCTGGCCTCACACACACATCACAACACCTGGCGTCACACACACATCACAACACCTGGCCTCACACACACATGACAACACCTGGCCTCACACACACATGACAACACCTGGCCTCACACACACATGACAACACCTGGCCTCACACACACATCACAACACCTGGCTCACACACACATCACAACACCATTACACTATCGACATTAATGTAAACATTTACGATGTATTAGTGAAAATAAAATCAACGAGTTATCGCTTTATCGGTTAAGCAAAAGCCACTTCAGATTCGTTGATGGCGAGAGTGAGGTGAGCTGATGAGTGGTGAGGTGAGCTGATGAGTGGTGAGGTGGGCTGATGAGTGGTGAGGTGGGCTGATGAGTGGTGAGGTGGGCTGATGAGTGGTGAGGTGGGTTGATGAGTGGTGAGGAGGGCTGATGAGTGGTGAGGAGGGCTGATGAGTGGTGAGGTGAGCTGATGAGTGGTGAGGTGGGCTGATGAGTGGTGAGGTGGGCTGATGAGTGGTGAGGTGGGCTGATGAGTGGTGAGGTGGGCTGATGAGTGGTGAGGTGGGCTGATGAGTGGTGAGGAGGGCTGATGAGTGGTGAGGAGGGCTGATGAGTGGTGAGGTGGGCTGATGAGTGGTGAGGTGGGCTGATGAGTGGTGAGGAGGGCTGATGAGTGGTGAGGAGGGCTGATGAGTGGTGAGGAGGGCTGATGAGTGGTGAGGTGGGCTGATGAGTGGTGAGGTGGGCTGATGAGTGGTGAAGAGGGCTGATGAGTGGTGAGGTTGGGCTGATGAGTGGTGAGGTGTGTTGATGAGTGGTGAAGAGGGCTGATGAGTGGTGAGGTTGGGCTGATGAGTGGTGAGGCGTGTTGATGAGTGGTGAAGAGGGCTGATGAGTGGTGAGGTTGGGCTGATGAGTGGTGATGTTGGTTGATGTGTAGTGAGGAAGGCTCATGAGTGGTGAGGAGGGCTGATGAGTGGTGAGGAGGGCTGATGAGTGGTGAGGTGGGTTGATGAGTGGTGAGGTGGGTTGATGAGTGGTGAGGTGGGCTGATGACTGGTGAGGTTGGGCTGATGAGTGGTCAGGTGTGTTGATGAGTGGTGCAGAGGGCTGATGAGTGGTGAGGTGGGCTGATGAGTGGTGAGGTGGGCTGATGAGTGGTGAGGTTGGGCTGATGAGTGGTGAGGTGGGCTGATGAGTGGTGAGGTTGGGCTGATGAGTGGTGAGGTTGGGCTGATGAGTGGTGAGGTTGGGCTGATGAGTGGTGAGGTGGGCTGATGAGTGGTGAGGTGGGCTTATGAGTGGTGAGGAGGGCTGATGAGTGGTGAGGTGGGTTGATGAGTGGTGAGGTGGGTTGATGAGTGGTGAGGTTGGGCTGATGAGTGGTGAGGTGGGCTGATGAGTGATGAGGTGAAGGATGGGTCTGCTTCATTGGTCTCTTTCAAAGACCAGTACTAATAATAATTGTTATTAACAGGAAGGTACAATGGGTTTGTGAGATTACATGAGTGGTATCATGACTTTCTTGCCCAGCCACTAACACGCAGAGCGTCTCGGGCAGGTGTCAGCAGCTCTCACCAACGTTACCAGCGAGGCGTTAATGGCGTCAACCACACATATCATGTCGTGAGACTTCAAAAGATGCAACCATACTGGTGACCGAACCACAGATCAGAAGATTAAGAAACGGCGATGTTTCGGTCCATCCTGGAACATTATCAAGGATGGTCCTGAACCGGCCTGAACACACGACTGGATAATGGTCCAGGACGGACCGAAGCGTCGTCATCTCCTCATCTTCCGAGGTGTGGTTCCGTCAGCATATCTTCAGCCACGTTATTGTGACTCATCGTCTGCATGTAACCATAGTCAACTCCTAAGTGCATGTACCAGACTATATCTGAGAGATGGGAAGGGTTGGCTTTAATGGAGTAAGGGGAACATTTTCCACAGTATATGGGAGAGGTCAGGTCACACTCCAGTTCGTGGGAGGAAGGGAGGGAGGGTAAGGGGCGTTGAGGGTGAGAGACGGATGGAAGGTAAGAGAGTGATAGGGAGGGGGAGGGCGAGAGGGAGGGATGGAGACTGAGTGAGGGTGAGAGGGAAGTATGAAGGATGAGAAAGTCACTCTGAACCATCGTATTGTTCCTCATTCAACGTCATCTATCTCCACCTCCTGTCCGCCCAATTCAGTCAGAGGCTCATCAAACTCAGTCATAAATTCTTATGCAGCTGTTATTTTCCTCCTGCGCTCCAACTTTTCCTCGATTTTTCTGAGAAACTCTTGATTATTTCTCCTCCTCTTCTTCGTTTTCATTCAGACCAAATATGTGTACTGCACCAGACAGGAAACACAGCATCTGAGAGAAATAAGTGATCAAGAAATGATTGGAGAGTCTTGGTTGACGGGGATTCATTTGTGTGGAAGGAGGAGAGCTGCAAGAAGCTTGAAGAACAATGTCGTAAGAATATTCCAGAAAGGAAGAAAAAAAGTCGTTGAGCTGTATCACTGAACAGTATCTCCCCTCATGTTGTTAACATACACACAGTAAAATAAAACTGTCTAATTTTTGCCTCCAAACCCTAACGTGGATTTAGAGAAGTCCTGTGTGATAAACTTATAAGAGTTCAATGACAAGATGAGAGCAATAATATTCACTATTCACCCCCACCCCGGTCCCTTTATCCTTTCCACCCACCCCCACTCCACTGTCCCCTCGTCCTCCCCACCATCTCCCATGTCCTCTCGTCCTCCCCACCATCTCCCATGTCCCCTCGTCCTCCCCACCATCCCTCATTCTAGTCCCCTCGTCCACCCCATCATTTCCCACTCCCTCGTCCGATAAATTCCCACATGACTTTTGTTTGCATGAGAAAATTGAGAACATCAACTGATCTGATGTTCCCATCACTGAAATTTAAGAAAAACAGTTAAAAAAACGGAAAGAAAAACAATTAAAAAATAAAAAAATAAACTATAATCACGAAATGAACGGTAAGGTAAACAACACAGCTCAGTTCCAACGCAATGTCACACAAAACAATTATATCTAAATGAAAAGAAATAGAAATCTATGAAAATTCAATTTATCAAGGCAATCAGAAACATTGAAATGGAACCGTAACATATTTAGTATAATGTGTAATGTTCTTACATGCAACAGATGGCATTGTTTCTTAAAAAAAATAATGTGTTTACATGTCACAGGTGTGACATCTATACTTATGTTTACAAACTGAATGGTATGGTAAAAACACAGCTCAATTCCAACCCAGTATCAAACAAAATAATGAAATCAAAATGAAAATATATCAAAATCTAAGAAAAACAATTTACAATGCAATTGGAAACATTAAAATGAAATCATAATATATTTAGTATGGTGTGTGTTGCTATTAGGTGCAACAGCTGGCGATGTTTAAAAAACAAAAACATGTTTTTACCTGTCACAGGCGTGGCATCAATATAGTAGGTATATAAAAACATGCACGTATTCAAATGAAACGTTGTGTCAATATTTTAAAGCAATCGGTAAAGATATTTTGGAGATTATAGCATGTGTTGCTCTTATGTCCAACAGATGACGCTGTTTTTCGAAAAAAGCAAGTTGTTTTCCTGTCACAGGTGAGGCATGTATATTGAAGGTATATAAAAACAAGCGTTTTTGAAAATGTAAGAAGTGTCATGCGAAACGCTTCTAGGCGTTAGACCATAAATAAAGTGTGTAAATGAACTTTGGAGAGTTAGTTTTTCAGCTACACTAGACAGTGAAGAAAAATATAAGAAATATTGAGAAGATTCGTGTTAGAATAATTAATCTTACCCTTTCGGTCATATTTACCAGCATATATATATATATATATTTATATATATATATATATATATATATATATATATATATATATATATATATATATATATATATATATATATATATATATATATATATATATAACTTCAGAGGAATTCGAAGAAGTGTTTGACTTGCAACAATGATCGAACCTGTCTGTGACATTCATCAATGTTTCCCATTGTTGTGTTTTTCAAGAGATCCATAACCTTTAATCACCTTTTTGCATTATTATTTTTGTATCAACCCATGTATATCTTGTAACCATCAAATGCATAATAAAGCACAAAAAATAAAAAAGGAAGGGGGTGGTAGGAGAAAAGCACACAGAAACTGTATGGGAGGGGATCTAAACATTCCCTCTAATGCGTTATGCGTGGTTTCCTCCGAGGCTATGGGTCCCCCTTCTTCCAGCTAGAGGTGGTACTCTTACTATATATATATATATATATAATATATGCGAACAACCCTGAATGGTCCCCAGGACTATATGTAACTGAAAACTCACATCCCAGAAGGTGTGGTTAGTTATATATATTCCTAACCGAAATTCCTAACCGCTCTTAGGCTCTTAGCTGCCGCTTTGAGTTCGGGGGACAGTAAGGTGCTTCTGTAGTTACCTCGAAACTTTCCTCCTCCTGCATCAAGTTCTGCTTGCAAGGTGTCTTTAGTGATAACCTTCTTTTGCTTCTCGAGGTCGTATATATCGTCCAATAGGATCTCCGACTCCACTTTCCGGGCCATCTCACTCGGTCTGGACATAACGTGACAGTTCTTTAAGAGATTAAGATTTAATCTAATTTATGATTTTCCCAGATTTATGAGAGTAATTTGGTCCTCAGTGAGGTTGATTCCAGCAAGGTTTAAGAAGCCATCTCTGGGTCGAGGAATCGCCATAGGTCCTCCAAATAATGTCGTCAGTATCTTGACGATCCTGGTTTCGGTGCTGTGGTGATGTCGATCTGTGAGCATATCGATCTGAGCGGCAGCTAAGAGCCTTCGTGAGAACAAGGAGATAGTCATTAGGAGAGGTGACAAGTCGCCAATATACGTCATTCTTAAGAAAAGACGAATATCTGGCAAAAATGAACCTCATACTCTCTGACCAAACTAAATTCCAAAGGGAAACAAAGGACACTACAGCGGAATTGAGAACGAAGGTAACAGATTGATCGAAACTGTGATCGCCAAGAAATCCGGACTCCACCTGCCAAAAGTTGCCCAGACAGGTACAAGAAGAGTGTTGTTAACGCATATGTCGACCGTGCTCTCAGCCACAGCTCAGGATGGAAGCAAGTCGACGAAAAACTCTGTAGGGTAAGGCAGATCCTAGTCAACAACAGCTTCTCCAATGGTTTCGTGGAAGACATCAAAAGAAGGAAAGTGAAATGCCATGCAACCTCTGAAGAGACAACTAACACAACACCTATACCCCCTATTAGACTATTTTACAGGAACTTCTTTTCCACAGCTCATAAAACAGAGGAAAGGGTCCTGAAAGATATTGTTAGTAGAAACGTTATTCCTACAGACAAAAATCAGAAGATACAACTGACAATTTACTATAAAACCAAAAAAACCGCCAGCCTACACATGAGAAACTCTCCAGACACAGAGCAGAACGCTTTAAAAGAGACCAACGTCGTCTATGCCTTCAAATGCCCTCTTGGAGACTGTAAGCCTCAAAAAACTCAGTATATAGGCAAGACAACAACATCTCTTTCCAGGCGTTTAACGATGCATAAACAACAGGGCTCCATTAAGGAACATATAGTCTCTTCCCACAACCAAACCATCACCAGAAAAATCTTAGCAAACAACACAGAAATCATCGATAGATACAGCGATAGCAGGCAGCTTGACATGTGCGAGGCACTACATATCAAGAAGTCAACACCAGCAATCAACAGCCAATTAATGCACAACTATATTCTACCCACTTCAAGACTCCGCTCCAATATAGAAGCATCAAGGAATATAGGCCAATAGGCCCTCTGCAATTACTTCCATTCTTACCTTCAATACCCATTGTTTCGTGTTCTATCCTGTGTTGAAAGTTTTGTTCACCTCATCCAAAACTGTTGTAACATATCACCTCACCCAAAATGCGGGTATAAAATGAAAGATGAAAGCTGTTTAAATCATAGCATAGTAAGAACTCTGTTTAGTGTTTGCAGGTAATAGTTGTGTGTGTGTAAACTAAAAGTCTTTGAAAATGTAATAAGTTATTACGAAACGCGTTCAAGTGTCGCGTCAGACTAGAAATAAAAATGAATTTTGGAGAATTGATTTTTCAATTACCATCAACAGTGAAAAGAAACGTAAGAAAGATCGAGAAAATTCGTGTTAGAATTGTTAATCTTACTTTTTCAGTCATATTTAATAATATATGTCTACAGGAAAGACTGCTACCAAAATATACTAATATATATATATATATTAGTATATTTTGGTAGCAGTCTTTCCTGTAGACATATATTATTAAATATGACCGAAAAAGTAAGATTAATAATTCTAACACGAATTTTCTCGATCTTTCGTACATTTCTTTTCACTGTTGGAGGTAATTCAAAAATCAATTCTCCAAAATTCATTTTTATTTCTAGTCTGACGCGACACGAGCGCGTTTAGTAAAACTTATTACATTTTCAAAGACTTTAGTTTACAAATACACAACTGAATAGAGCTTACGCATCTCCGATTTTGTT
Organism: Procambarus clarkii; assembly: GCF_040958095.1. Taxonomy (NCBI): domain Eukaryota; kingdom Metazoa; phylum Arthropoda; class Malacostraca; order Decapoda; family Cambaridae; genus Procambarus; species Procambarus clarkii. The sequence goes on from NC_091178.1 coordinate 18,466,815, forward strand.
TATATCTACATTTGAGTGAGGTGGATAGGGTGAGGTGGCATTAATAGGGTATGAATTTCATCAACACAAGACAGAACAAGAGGTGGCATTAATAGGGTATTAATTTCATCAACACAAGACAGAACACTAAACAATGGGTATTGAAATGGAAGTGATTGTAGAAAGCCTATTGGTCCATATTTCTTGATGCTTCTATATTGGAGTGGAGTCTTGAGGTGGGTAGAATATAGTTGTGCATTAATTGGCTGTTGATTGCTGGTGTTGACTTCTTAATGTGTAATGCCTCGCAAACGTCAAGCCGCCTGCTATCGCTGTATCTATCGATGATTTCTGTGTTGTTTACTAGGATTTCTCTGGCGATGGTTTGATTGTGGGAAGAGATTATATGTTCCTTAATGGAGCCCTGTTGTTTATGCATCGTTAAACGCCTAGAAAGAGATGTTGTTGTCTTGCCTATATACTGGGTTTTTTGGAGCTTACAGTCCCCAAATGGGCATTTGAAGGCATTGACGACGTTGGTCTCTTTTAAAGCGTTCTGCTTTGTGTCTTGAGAGTTTCTCATGAGTAGGCTGGCCGTTTTTCTGGTTTTATAGTAAATCGTCAGTTGTATCCTCTGATTTTTGTCTGTAGGGATAACGTTTCTATTAACAATATCTTTCAGGACCCTTTCCTCTGTTTTATGAGCTGTGGAAAAGAAGTTCCTGTAAAATAGTCTAATAGGGGGTATAGGTGTTGTTAGTTGTCTCTTCAGAGGTTGCATGGCGTTTCACTTTCCTTCTTATGATGTCTTCGACGAAACCATTGGAGAAGCCGTTGTTGACTAGGACCTGCCTTACCCTACAGAGTTCTTCGTCGACTTGCTTCCATTCTGAGCTGTGGCTTAGAGCACGGTCGACATATGCGTTAACAACACTCCTCTTGTACCTGTCTGGGCAGTCGCTGTTGGCATTTAGGCACATTCCTATGTTCGTTTCCTTAGTGTAGACTGCAGTGTGGAAACCTCCGCTCTTTTCCATGACTGTTACATCTAGAAAGGGCAGCTTCCCATCCTTTTCCATCTCGTAAGTGAAACGCAGCACGAAACTCTGCTCAAATGCCTCCTTCAGCTCCTGCAGATGTCTGACATCAGGTACCTGTGTAAAAATGTCGTCAACATACCTGCAGTATATGGCCGGTTTCAAGTTCATGTCGACTAAGACTTTTTGCTCGATGGTACCCATGTAGAAGTTTGCAAACAGGACACCTAGGGGAGAACCCATGGCGACCCCATCTACTTGCTTATACATGTGCCCATCCGGGCTCAAGAAGGGTGCCTCTTTAGTACAAGCTTGGAGTAGTTTCCTTAGAATATTCTCGGGTATGTCAAGAGGAGTACAGGCTGGATCACGATACACTCTGTCGGCTATCATCCCGATTGTCTCGTCCACAGGTACGTTGGTAAACAGCGATTCTACGTCCAACGAGGCTCTTATCCCTGTGGCCCGTGTGCCCCACAGTAAGTCAACAAATTCCTTTGGAGACTTCAGGCTGAAGGCGCAAGGAACATAAGGAGTCAGCAGGCCGTTGAGTCGCTTCGCCAGTCTGTACGTGGGTGTGGGTATCTGGCTAATGATTGGCCGAAGTGGGTTTCCAGGCTTGTGTGTCTTGACATTTCCATACGCATATCCAGGTTTATATTGCCCAATGATCTTTGGCAGGTGGAGTCCGGATTTCTTGGCGTTCACAGTTTCGATCAGTTTGTTGTCCTTTGCTTTCAATTCGGCTGTAGTGTCCTTCGTTACCCTTTGGAACTTAGTTTGGTCAGAGAGTATGAGGTTCATTTTCGCCAGATATTCATCTTTTTTAAGAATGACGTATATTGGCGACTTGTCACCTCTCCTGACAACTATCTCCTTGTTCTCACGAAGGCTTTTAGCTGCCGCTTTGAGCTCGGGGGACAGTATGGTGCTTCTGTAATTGCCTCGATTCTTTCCCCCTTCTGCAATAAGTTCTGCTTGTAAGGTATCTTTGGTAGTGACCTTTTGTGTCTCGAGGTCGAATATGTCGTCCAACAGAATTTCCAACTCTACTTTCCGGGCCATCTCACTCGGTCTGGACATAACGTGACAGTGTATGCCCAGATTTAGGAGAGTGACTTGGTCCTCAGTGAGGTTAATTCCTGCAAGGTTCAGGAAGCCATCTCTTGGTCGTGGAATTGCCATAGGTCCTCCATATAATGTTGTAAGTTTCTTGATAATGCTTGTTTCAGTGCTGAGGTGATGTCGGTCTGTGAGGATGTAATATAATATGTCTACAGGAAATATATATATTTATTACGGATATATATATATATATATATATATATATATATATATATATATATATATATATATATATATATATATATATATATGTTGTACCTAGTAGCCAGAACGTATTACTCGGCCTACTATGCAAGGCCCACTTTGCCTAATAAGCCAAGTTTTCCTGAATTAATATATTTTCACTATTTTTTTTATTATGAAATGATAAAGCTACCCATTTCATTATGTATGAGGTCAATTTTTTTTATTGGAGTTAAAATTAACGTAGATATATGACCGAACCTAACCAACCCTACCTAACCTAACCTATCTTTAGAGGTTAGGTTAGGTTACGTAGCCGAAAAAGTTAGGTTAGGTTAGGTAGGTTAGGTCGTCGAAAAACAATTAATTCATGAAAACTTGGCTTATTAGGCAAATCGGGCCTTGCATAGTAGGCTGAGAAGTGCGTTCTGGCTACTAGGTACGACATTATATATATATATATATATATATATATATATATATATATATATATATATATGTCGTACCTAGTAGCCAGAACGCACTTCTCAGCCTACTATGCAAGGCCCGATTTGCCTAATAAGCCAAGTTTTCATGAATTAATTGTTTTTCGACGACCTAACCTACCTAACCTAACCTAACTTTTTCGGCTACGTAACCTAACCTAACCTCTAAAGATAGGTTAGGTTAGGTAGGGTTGGTTAGGTTCGGTCATATATCTACGTTAATTTTAACTCCAATAAAAAAAATTGACCTCATACATAATGAAATGGGTAGCTTTATCATTTCATAATAAAAAAAATAGTGAAAATATATTAATTCAGGAAAACTTGGCTTATTAGGCAAAGTGGGCCTTGCATAGTAGGCCGAGTAATACGTTCTGGCTACTAGGTACAACATATATATATATATATATATATATATATATATATATATGCGAACAAGCCTGAATGGTCCCCAGGACTATATGCGAATGAAAACTCACACCCCAGAAGTGACTCGAACCCATACTCCCAGAAGCAACGCAACTGGTAACTACAGGGCGCCTTAATCCGCTTGACCATCACGGCCGTCAAAAGGAAGTGATAGCCGAGGCTATTTGAGCCACTTCCCCGACGGCAACTCGGATGGTAATCTTGGGCATAGCATTTCACCAAATCACCTCATTCTTTGGGGCACACGAAATATATATGAATATATCATATATATGAATATATATATATATTTATGGCATATATATGAATATATATATATGAATATATATATATATATATATATATATATATATATATATATATATATATATATATATATATATATATATGTATATATTAGTATATTTTGGTAGCAGTCTTTCCTGTAGACATATATTATTAAATATGACCGAAAAAGTAAGATTAATAATTCTAACACGAATTTTCTCGATCTTTCTTACGTTTCTTTTTACTGTTGATGGTAATTCAAAGATGAATTCTCCAAAATTCATTTTTATTTCTAGTCTGATGCTACACTTGAGCGCGTTTCCTGAAACTTATTACATTTTCAAAGACTTTAGTTTACAAACACACAACTGAAACTGAATAGAGCTTACACATCTTCGATTTTATATCTACATTTGGGTGAGGTGGATGAGGTGAAAACAAACTTTCAACAATGGGTATTGAATGGGTATTAAATTCAAACACAAGACAGAACACGAAACAATGGGCATTGAATGGAAGTAATTGTAGAAAGCCTATTGGTTCATATTTCTTGATGCTTCTATATTGGAGCGGAGTCTTGAAGTGGGTAGAATATAGTTGTGCATTAATTGGCTGTTGATTGCTGGTGTTGACTTCTTGATGTGTAGTGCCTCGCAGACGTCAAGCCGCCTGCTATCGCTGTATCTATCGATGATTTCTGTGTTGTTTGCTAAGATTTCTCTGGTGATGTTTTGGTTGTGGGAAGAGATTATATGTTCCTTAATGGAGCCCTGTTGCTTATGCATTGTTAAACGCCTGGAAAGAGATGTTGTTGTTTTGCCTATATACTGGGTTTTTTGAGGCTTACAGTCCCCAAGAGGGCATTTGAAGGCATAGACGACGTTGGTCTCTTTTAAAGCGTTCTGCTTTGTGTCTGGAGAGTTTCTCATGAGTAGGCTGGCCGTTTTTCTGGTTTTATAGTAAATCGTCAGTTGTATTTTCTGATTTTTGTCTGTAGGGATAACGTTTCTATTAACAATATCTTTCAGGACCTTTTAATATCAATTCAGGATAATATCTTTCAATCATCAACCAGATACCCACACCCACGTACAGACTGGCGAAACGACTCAACGGCTTGCTGACTCCTTATGTCCCTTACGCCTTCAGCCTGAAGTCTCCAAAGGAATTTGTTGACTTGCTGCGGAGAACACGGGCAACAGGGATAAGAGCCTTGTTGGACGTAGAATCTCTGTTTACCTACGTACCTGTGGATGAAACAATCGGGATGATAGCCGACAGAGTGTACCGTGATCCGGCCTGTACTCCTCTTGACACACCAGAAAACAGTCTAAGGAAACTACTCCAAGCTTGTACTAAAGAGGCACCCTTCTTGAGCCCGGATGGACACATGTATAAGCAAGTAGATGGGGTCGCCATGGGTTCTCCCCTAGGTGTCCTGTTTGCAAACTTCTACATGGGTACCATCGAGCAAAAAGTCTTAGTCGACATGAACTTGAAACCGGCCATATACTGCAAGCATGTTGACGACATTTTTTACACAGGTACCTGATGTCAGACATCTGAAGGAGCTGAAGGAGGCATTTGAGCAGAATTCTGTGTTGCGTTTCACTTACGAGATGGAGAAGGATGGGAAGCTGCCCTTTCTAGATGTAACAGTCATGGAAAGGAGCGGAGGTTTCCACACTGCAGTCTACACTAAGGAAACAAACATAGGAATGTGCCTCAATGCCAACAGTGACTGCCCGGACAGGTACAAGAGGAATGTTGTTAACGCTTATGTCGACCGTGCTCTCAGCCACAGCTCAGAATGGAAGCAAGTCGACGAAGAACTCTGTAGGGTAAGGCCGGTCCTAGTCGTCAACGGCTTCTCCAATGGTTTCGTCGAAGACATCATAAGAAGGAAAGTGAAACGCCATGCAACCTCTGAAGAGACAACCAACACAACACCTATACCCCTTATTAGACTATTTTACAGGAACTTCTTTTCCACAGCTCATAAAACGGAGGAAAGGGTCCTGAAAGATATTGTTAATAGAAACGTTATCCCTACCGACAAAAATCAGAGGATACAACTGACGATTTACTATAAAACCAGAAAAACGGCCAACCTACTCATGAGAAACTCTCCAGACACAAAACAGAACGCTTTAAAAGAGACCAACGTCGTCTATGCCTTCAAATGCCCTCTTGGGGATTGTAAGCTCCAAAAAACCCAGTATATAGGCAAGACAACAACATCTCTTTCTAGGCATTTAACGATGCATAAGCAACAGGGCTCCATTAAGGAACATATAATCTCTTCCCACAACCAAACCATCGCCAGAGAAATCCTAGTAAACACAGAAATCATCGATAGATACAGCGATAGCAGGCGGCTTGACGTTTGCGAGGCACTACACATCAAGAAGTCAACACCAGCAATCAACAGCCAATTAATGCAAAACTATATTCTACCGGCCTCAAGACTCCGCTCCAATATAGAAGCATCAAGAAATATGGACCAATAGGCTTTCTACAATCACTTCTATTCAATACCCATTGTTCTTTTGTGTTCTGTCTTGTGTTGATGAAATTAATACCTTATTAAATACCACCTCACCCCATCCACCTCACTCAAATGTAGATATAAACAAAATCGGGGATGTGTAAGTTCTATTCAGTTGTGTATGTGTAAACTAAAGTCTTTGAAAATGTAATAAGTTTTACGAAACGCGCTCAAGTGTCGCGTCAGACTAGAAATAAAAATGAATTTTGGAGAATTGATTTTTGAATTACCACCAACAGTGAAAAGAAATGTACGAAAGATTGAGAAAATTCGTGTTAGAATTATTAATCTTACTTTTTCGGTCATATTTAATAATATATATATATATATATATAAATATATATATATATATATATATATATATATATATATATATATATATATATATATATATATAATGTGTGTGTGTGTGTGTGTGTAAATGTTCGTTTGTTCAAAATCGTTAATCTCCGAAAATTCTTCTCCAATTGCTTTGAAATTTTGACACAAAGTTCCATTCGAATAGACGCGTGTTTTTATATAAATATAAAATAAATAAACCCAATGTAACTTCTTGTATATAAATAAATAAATAAATAAATATAAATATATATTTGTGTTACATTTGTAAATTGTTAAATTAAATTTTAATAATATTTTTGCGCATTGTGTTAAACCCTGATTAGGCTTCAGTGGAAGTTTCAGGAACCCTGAAGAATTCAGCTGAATCCCAAGTTTCAATTGTTTCGATCTTGTTGTGGTGTAGTTGTGTAAGGCGTGCGCTTGGAAGATCTTGTTGTGGTGTAGTTGTGTAAGGCGTGCGCTTGGAAGTTGTTGTGGTGTAGTTGTGTAAGGCGTGCGCTTGGAAGTACCAAGAGCATAGTTTCCTCCTACATATTTTCTCATAAAAATTATCTGTACATTGTTGCCTTCAAAGAATTTAGCTGTGTGGAGCCATGGGGGACTGTGCCAGAACTGGTCGATTATACACCATGGGGGACTGTGCCAGAACTGGTCGATTATACACCATGGGGGACTGTGCCAGAACTGGTCGATTATACACCATGGGGGACTGTGCCAGAACTGGTCGATTATACACCATGGGGGACTGTGCCAGAACTGGTCGATTATACACCATGGGGGACTGTGCCAGAACTGGTCGATTATACACCATGGGGGACTGTGCCAGAACTGGTCGATTATACACCATGGGGGACTGTGCCAGAACTGGTCGATTATACACCATGGGGGACAGTGCCAGAACTGGTCGATTATACACCATGGGGGACTGTGCCAGAACTGGTCGATGTGTGGAGCCATGGGGGAATGTGCCAGAACTGGTCGATGTGTGGAGCCATGGGGGACTGTGCCAGAACTGGTCGATGTGTGGAGCCATGGGGGACTGTGCCAGAACTGGTCGATGTGTGGAGCCATGGGGGACTGTGCCAGAACTGGTCGATGTGTGGAGCCATGGGGGACTGTGCCAGAACTGGTCGATGTGTGGAGCCATGGGGGACTGTGCCAGAACTGGTCGATTATACACCATGGGGGACTGTGCCAGAACTGGTCGATGTGTGGAGCCATGGGGGACTGTGCCAGAACTGGTCGATTATACACCATGGGGGACTGTGCCAGAACTGGTCGATGTGTGGAGCCATGGGGGACTGTGCCAGAACTGGTCGATGTGTGGAGCCATGGGGGACTGTGCCAGAACTGGTCGATGTGTGGAGCCATGGGGGACTGTGCCAGAACTGGTCGATGTGTGGAGCCATGGGGGACTGTGCCAGAACTGGTCGATGTGTGGAGCCATGGGGGACTGTGCCAGAACTGGTCGATGTGTGGAGCCATGGGGGACTGTGCCAGAACTGGTCGATGTGTGGAGCCATGGGGGACTGTGCCAGAACTGGTCGATGTGTGGAGCCATGGGGGACTGTGCCAGAACTGGTCGATGTGTGGAGCCATGGGGGACTGTGCCAGAACTGGTCGATGTGTGGAGCCATGGGGGACTGTGCCAGAACTGGTCGATGTGTGGAGCCATGGGGGACTGTGCCAGAACTGGTCGATGTGTGGAGCCATGGGGGACTGTGCCAGAACTGGTCGATGTGTGGAGCCATGGGGGACTGTGCCAGAACTGGTCGATGTGTGGAGCCATGGGGGACTGTGCCAGAACTGGTCGATGTGTGGAGCCATGGGGGACTGTGCCAGAACTGGTCGATGTGTGGAGCCATGGGGGACTGTGCCAGAACTGGTCGATGTGTGGAGCCATGGGGGACTGTGCCAGAACTGGTCGATGTGTGGAGCCATGGGGGAATGTGCCAGAACTGGTCGATGTGTGGAGCCATGGGGGACTGTGCCAGAACTGGTCGATGTGTGGAGCCATGGGGGACTGTGCCAGAACTGGTCGATGTGTGGAGCCATGGGGGACTGTGCCAGAACTGGTCGATGTGTGGAGCCATGGGGGACTGTGCCAGAACTGGTCGATGTGTGGAGCCATGGGGGACTGTGCCAGAACTGGTCGATGTGTGGAGCCATGGGGGACTGTGCCAGAACTGGTCGATGTGTGGAGCCATGGGGGACTGTGCCAGAACTGGTCGATGTGTGGAGCCATGGGGGACTGTGCCAGAACTGGTCGATGTGTGGAGCCATGGGGGACTGTGCCAGAACTGGTCGATGTGTGGAGCCATGGGGGACTGTGCCAGAACTGGTCGATGTGTGGAGCCATGGGGGACTGTGCCAGAACTGGTCGATGTGTGGAGCCATGGGGGACTGTGCCAGAACTGGTCGATGTGTGGAGCCATGGGGGACTGTGCCAGTACTGGTCGATGTGTGGAGCCATGGGGGACTGTGCCAGAACTGGTCGATTAGGGACCATGGGGGACTGTGCCAGAACTGGTCGATGTGTGGAGCCATGGGGGACTGTCCCAGAACTGGTCGATTAGGGACCATGGGGGACTGTGCCAGAACTGGTCGATTAGGGACCATGGGGGACTGTGCCAGAACTGGTCGATTAGGGACCATGGGGGACTGTGCCAGAACTGGTCGATTAGGGACCATGGGGGACTGTGCCAGAACTGGTCGATTAGGGACCATGGGGGACTGTGCCAGAACTGGTCGATTAGGGACCATGGGGGACTGTGCCAGAACTGGTCGATTAGGGACCATGGGGGACTGTGCCAGAACTGGTCGATTAGGGACCATGGGGGACTGTGCCAGAACTGGTCGATTAGGGACCATGGGGGACTGTGCCAGAACTGGTCGATTAGGGACCATGGGGGACTGTGCCAGAACTGGTCGATTAGGGACCATGGGGGACTGTGCCAGAACTGGTCGATTAGGGACCATGGGGGACTGTGCCAGAACTGGTCGATTAGGGACCATGGGGGACTGTGCCAGAACTGGTCGATTAGGGACCATGGGGGACTGTGCCAGAACTGGTCGATTAGGGACCATGGGGGACTGTGCCAGAACTGGTCGATTAGGGACCATGGGGGACTGTGCCAGAACTGGTCGATTAGGGACCATGGGGGACTGTGCCAGAACTGGTCGATTAGGGACCATGGGGGACTGTGCCAGAACTGGTCGATTAGGGACCATGGGGGACTGTGCCAGAACTGGTCGATTAGGGACCATGGGGGACTGTGCCAGAACTGGTCGATTAGGGACCATGGGGGACTGTGCCAGAACTGGTCGATTAGGGACCATGGGGGACTGTGCCAGAACTGGTCGATTAGGGACCATGGGGGACTGTGCCAGAACTGGTCGATTAGGGACCATGGGGGACTGTGCCAGAACTGGTCGATTAGGGACCATGGGGGACTGTGCCAGAACTGGTCGATTAGGGACCATGGGGGACTGTGCCAGAACTGGTCGATTAGGGACCATGGGGGACTGTGCCAGAACTGGTCGATTAGGGACCATGGGGGACTGTGCCAGAACTGGTCGATTAGGGACCATGGGGGACTGTGCCAGAACTGGTCGATTAGGGACCATGGGGGACTGTGCCAGAACTGGTCGATTAGGGACCATGGGGGACTGTGCCAGAACTGGTCGATTAGGGATTGAGGGTAAAAATCTGACGCTGTTCCATTTAGAATTCTGGCGATCTAATCAGCCTGTGTGCTCCGGTGCGCCAGACCATTCACTGTGCAAAGATGGGTGAGACTAGCCCTAGGCGTCTGTCTTTCAACCTTGGACAGACGTATAACGGGGGCCAGCCTTCGACCTCACTTACTGATTAAATGCTGGTCGTTATTAAGTAAATCTCCAGACCATAGTTCTGCTGTGTAACCTTCAGATCAACTCCTCGAAATCTAAAACGGTCGTTTAGATATCATGGCTCGAGGATACTGCACCTTTCGATGCTACACTGCAATCTTTCACTTACGCCGCCACCACCTGCTATCTTCTACCCACTGAGTAATACCCCCAATTGACGGTGAAGCAGGATACCTTCAATTAGGCCTAAACCCCGAAAATGGATCCCCAGTTATCCGAAAAGGAGGGATACGATTTATGTTTAGTGTGGAATTAAATCCTAGTACAAAGGGTTTATCTGAGGTATTAAATAACTGCTTGCAGGCTTGCAGAGGGTGGTCGTCCCTAGCATGGGGCTTGAGCCCATCAACACAAAGTATAATAACGTTGGGGTAAATTCCACAATTTTTTGTTAAGTACCACAGCAAGGCCAGTTGTTGAGCCCTGCCTCTGGAGAGAGATGTTGACCTCCCAGGACGTCTCAACCCTCACTGACTTTCTCTCCACTGACCTCGGGTGAGGCTGACCCTAGCTCAGTTGCCAAATTAATCTTTGAAGAAGATTACTAACTAAAAATCCTGTATTCGTCACTGAAGTTGACTTATTATTCCAAAACAATTGGGAATTATCTGGATCCACGAGCCAGGCTAATTGCACTATTCATTAGCACTTACGTTTCACTAATGTACATGAATTAACAAACAAGCTGGGCGGTACATATTTTCCAAGTACGAGATATCGTATTCTTACTGAAGTCACCTGGTTCTTTGATATCGTACGAGGCTTATTCTTTATTCTTAATTGACGTTAATTTTAACATAAGTACTTAACCACGATTGATTCTTCCTTATATTTGCCTGAATTATTCTCCTAGTTTGATGACTCGACACAGGATGCAAGTGGCGCTACAGTTTCCTACACATGAGTCTAGTCCCTTGGGGGAGGGATGACCCTAGCCTGCCAGTCAGGTCACTACCAACTCACTATTTTTACAAAGGCGTATCCTCCCTTTTTTTTTTTTTTTTGAGATATATACAAGAGTTGTTACATTCTTGTACAGCCACTAGTACGCGTAGCGTTTCGGGCAAGTCCTTAATCCTATGGTCCCTGGAATACGATCCCCGCCGCGAAGAATCGTTTTTTCATCCAAGTACACATTTTACTGTTGCGTTAAACAGAGGCTACAGTTAAGGAATTGCGCCCAGTAAATCCTCCCCGGCCAGGATACGAACCCATGACATAGCGCTCGCGGAACGCCAGGCGAGTGTCTTACCACTGCACCACGGAGACTGTGGTAAGAGACTGTGTGTCCCTACTAATGAAATGACAACGTTTAATGTTAGCTCTATGCTCTTTCTATATTAACAGTCCTACTGTTACAGACAGACAGACAAGCGGACATTCTCTCCTGTAGATACAGAAAGTGTGCACCCTGAAGGCGAACAAGTACTTGAGCAGTTATACGTACACAGAGGCACGTGTTAACAGCACTATAAACAGAGCTGTAAATAGCAACACATGTAAAAACTAAAATTATGAACAATATTTATATTTTATCGTTATTTCTGAATAATTATGTTTGTTATATATAACTACACATCATTCACGCGACCTGATCTTCCATTCCCCCGAGAGCGCTCTACTGCCTCTCTCTCTCTGCTTCAGTGGCGTTGTGACGAACCACATGTAATGTCTCCATTGGGCATTATCTAGTAACATAACATTAAACCCTTATTTGCAGGTGGTTCAATTTGTAGTAAGTCAAGCTGCAACACAAGTGCACGATGATGCAATAACGAGAGCTGACTGTGTTTCCCAGACCTCCACCCAACACAACAGTCGCCAATTTCCTGCTTTTTGGCCAAAAAAAGAAAAGTAAAAAGGAAGCCATTACAGAGAATGAATGAGGACAGGTCTTGATGGGGCGAGGGAGGAGAATGGCGGGTAATGAAAGTGATGCGTCTCTTCTGTGTTAGTTGGCGGCCTCCACCACCTGTGTTAGTTGGCGGCCTCCACCACCTGTGTTAGTTGGCGGCCTCCACCACCTGTGTTAGTTGGCGGCCCCCACCACCTGTGTTAGTTGGCGGCCCCCACCACCTGTGTTAGTTGGCGGCCTCCACCACCTGTGTTAGTTGGCGGCCTCCACCACCTGTGTTAGTTGGCGGCCCCCACCACCTGTGTTAGTTGGCGGCCCCCACCACCTGTGTTAGTTGGCGGCCTCCACCACCTGTGTTAGTTGGCGGCCTCCACCACCTGTGTTAGTTGGCGGCCTCCACCACCTGTGTTAGTTGGCGGCCTCCACCACCTGTGTTAGTTGGCGGCCTCCACCACCTGTGTTAGTTGGCGGCCCCCACAACCTGTGTTAGTTGGCGGCCTCCACCACCTGTGTTAGTTGGCGGCCTCCACCACCTGTGTTAGTTGGCGGCCTCCACCACCTGTGTTAGTTGGCGGCCTCCACCACCCATGTTAGATGGCTGCCCCCACCACCTGTGTTAGATGGCTGCCCCCACCACCTGTGTTAGATGGCTGCCCCCACCACCTGTGTTAGTTGGCGGCCTCCACCACCTGTGTTAGTTGGCGGCCTCCACCACCTGTGTTAGTTGGCGGCCTCCACCACCTGTGTTAGTTGGCGGCCTCCACCACCTGTGTTAGTTGGCGACCCCCACCACCTGTGTTAGTTGGCTGCCCCCACCACCTGTGTTAGTTGGCTGCCCCCACCAGCTGTGTTAGTTGGCGACCCCCACCACCTGTGTTAGTTGGCTGCCCCCACCACCTGTGTTAGTTGGCGGCCCCCACCACCTGTGTTAGTTGGCGGCCCCCACCACCTGTGTTAGCTGGCGGCCTCCACCACCTGTGTTAGCTGGCGGCCTCCACCACCTGTGTTAGTTGGCGGCCCCCACCACCTGTGTTGGCGGCCCCCACCACCTGTGTTAGTTGGCTGCCCCCACCACCTGTGTTAGTTGGCGGCCTCCACCACCTGTGTTAGCTGGCTGCCCCCACCACCTGTGTTAGATGGCTGCCCCCACCACCTGTGTTAGTTGGCGGCCTCCACCACCTGTGTTAGTTGGCGGCCTCCACCACCTGTGTTAGTTGGCGGCCTCCACCACCTGTGTTAGTTGGCGGCCTCCACCACCTGTGTTAGTTGGCGGCCTCCACCACCTGTGTTAGTTGGCGGCCTCCACCACCTGTGTTAGTTGGCGACCCCCACCACCAGTGTTAGTTGGCTGCCCCCACCACCTGTGTTAGTTGGCGACCCCCACCACCTGTGTTAGTTGGCTGCCCCCACCACCTGTGTTAGTTGGCGGCCCCCACCACCTGTGTTAGTTGGCGGCCCCCACCACCTGTGTTAGTTGGCGGCCCCCACCACCTGTGTTAGTTGGCGGCCCCCACCACCTGTGTTAGCTGGCGGCCTCCACCACCTGTGTTAGCTGGCGGCCTCCACCACCTGTGTTAGTTGGCGGCCCCCACCACCTGTGTTAGTTGGCGGCCCCCACCACCTGTGTTGGCGGCCTCCACCACCTGTGTTAGCTGGCTGCCCCCACCACCTGTGTTAGTTGGCGGCCTCCACCACCTGTGTTAGCTGGCTACCCCCACCACCTGTGTTAGTTGGCGGCCCCCACCACCTGTGTTAGTTGGCGGCCCCCACCACCTGTGTTAGCTGGCGGCCTCCACCACCTGTGTTAGCTGGCGGCCCCCACCACCTGTGTTAGCTGGCGACCTCCACCACCTGTGTTAGCTGGCGGCCTCCACCACCTGTGTTAGCTGGCGACCTCCACCACCTGTGTTAGCTGGCGACCTCCACCACCTGTGTTAGCTGGCGACCTCCACCACCTGTGTTAGCTGGCGACCTCCACCACCTGTGTTAGCTGGCGACTTGGTCCTTCACTGTTCTTTTCTTTCTGATGTGGCTGTGCAGCAAATTTAGGTTTAGTCTTTGCCTTGTTTTCTATATCCTTTTCATTCTGTCTTTCTGCCTCTCTTCTCACCCTGTGGTTCTCATTCCTGGCGCTCCATTATCTTTCTCTGCTCTCTGGTGTAGAGAGGAAAGAAAGGTTCTGCTTTCTATAGTTTGTTTATATAGTTTCTCCATGCCCTTATAAATAGTTGCTTTGCCAGCTTACATCCCTGGTTAAATCATGGCTTCCTCATTTGCATTTCGCGTTTTGTCCTTTTGGATTGGACAAACTTGTCTGCTGCCTCCTTACACATCTGGGGGATGTAGTCCATCATTTCTTGGGCCATCTTTCCTCTGAGCTGTTTCAAATGAAACAGCTCAGAGGAATTTTAGGAATTAGGTTAGGTTTGGAAATTTCTTATCTCCTCATAGTTTCGCAATGTCAGCATTTTATTTTCTGGGAATGTGATCTCATTCCCACGGGGGCTTCCAAGTTGATTTCCCTTATGTTGGAGTTGTTCAGAGCGAATACCAAGTCAAGTCTAGCTGGTTCGTCATTTCCTCTCATAGGCAACAAAGGCAACTACAGAAGGCCTGTTGGCCCATACGAGGCAGCTCCTATTTATAACCACCCAATCCCACTCATATACTTGTCCAACCCGCGCTTGAAACAATCGAGGGACCCCACCTCCACAATGTTACGCGGCAAGTGGTTCCACAAATCAACAACCCTGTTACTGAACCAGTATTTACCCAAGTCTTTCCTATATCTAAACTTATCCAATTTATACCCATTGTTTCGTGTTCTGTCTTGTGTTGATACTTTTAATACCCTATCAATATCCCCTTTTTTACGTCCATTCACCCACTTGTAAACCTCTATCATGTCACCCCTAACTCTTCGCCTTTCCAGTGAATGCAACTTAAGCTTTGTTAATCTTTCTTCATATGAAAGATTTCTAATTTGGGGAATTAACTTAGTCATCCTACGCTGGACACGTTCAAGTGAATTTATATCCATTCTATAATATGGCGACCAAAACTGAACTGCATAATCTAAATGGGGCCTAACTAGAGCAAGATCTAGCTTGAGAACCACACCAGGTGTCTTGTTACTAACGCTGCGATTAATAAATCCAAGTGTCCGATTTGCCTTATTACGAACATTTATGCATTGATCCTTTTGTTTTAAATTCTTACTAATCATAACTCCCAGATCCCTTTCGCAATCCGACTTGGCAATCTCAACACCATCTAGCTCGTATCTTGTAACTCTATCATCATTACCTAACCTCAGAACTTTACATTTATCAGCATTAAACTGCATCTGCCAATCCTTTGACCATTTCAAAACCCTATCTAGATCAACTTGAAGTGATTGTGAGTCCTCCTCCGAATTAATTTCCCTACCGATTTTCGTATCATCGGCAAATTTGCAAATGTTGCTACTCAAACCTGAATCTAAATCATTTATATATATTATAAACAACAGAGGTCCCAGGACAGAGCCTTGAGGCACTCCACTTACAACATTTTCCCACTCTGACTTGACTCCATATATACTAACTCTCTGTTTCCTCTGGTATAGCCATGCCCTAATCCAGCTTAATATAGCACCCCCAATACCATGAGACTATCTTTTTAATCAGTCTTTCATGTGGCACTGTATCAAAAGCTTTGCTAAAGTCAAGGTACACAACATCACAATCCTTACCACTATCAACTGCCTCAACTATGCTAGAATAAAAAGATATCAAATTTGTTAAACATGAACGGCCATTTATAAAACCATGTTGAGACTCATTTATTAATTTATGTTTTTCAAGATGAAGACGAATTTTATTTGCTATTATATATTCGAGTAACTTTCCCACAGTAGACGTTAGACTAATTGGTCGATAGACGCAAGTGATCTATCTCCTTTCTTTAAAACTGGTATCACATTAGCAACTTTCCAAAACTCTGGCACTCTGCCTGACTCTATTGATTTATTAAATATGGTTGACAGTGGGTCACAAAGCTCCTCTTTGCATTCTTTAAGCACCCTGGCAAACACTTCATCCGGCCCTGGGGATTTGTTTGGTTTGAGTTTTACTATTTGTTTAAGAACATCCTCCCTGGTAACTGCTAAACTCGTCAACCTGTCCTCGTCCCCACCCACATAGACTTGTTCGGCTGAAGGCATATTGTTATGTTCCTCTTTAGTAAATACAGATACAAAATATTTATTAAAAATACTACTCATCTCTTCATCACTATCTGTTATTTGACCTGTCTCAGTTTTTAATGGACCTATCCTTTCCCAAATCTTAGTACGATATAACTGAAAAACCCTTTAGGATTTGTCTTTGCTTGCCCTGCTATGCGAACTACATAGTTTCTTTTTGCTTTCCTTATCTCTTTTTTAACATTTCTAACCAGTTGTACGAATTCCTGTTCTAAAGTGACCTCCCCATTTTTAATCCTTTTGTACCAAGCTCTCTTTTTACCTATAAGGTTCTTCAAATTCTTTGTTATCCACTTTGGGTCATTAGTATTCGATCTATTCAATTTGTATGGTATACTACGTTCCTGTGCTTTGTTTAGAATATTCTTAAATAAGTTATATATTGAATTCACATCGAAATCCCCATTTACGTCACCTATCGCTGGGTTCATGTCTCGCTCCAAGATCGGCCCACACCCCATACCCAAGACTTTCCAATCAATTTGACCCAAAAAAATTCTTAGGCTATTAAAATCAGCTTTTCGAAAATCTGGCACTTTAACAGAATTTTCTCCTACAGGTCTATTCCATTCTATGCTAAATCTGATTTCTTTGTGATCACTGTTCCCTAGCTCACTCCCTATTTCGATGTCATTAATTTGTGTTTCCCTGTTAGTTAACACTAAATCTAAAATATTATTTTCCCGTGTTGGTTCCTTAATGTGTTGCGTAAGAAAGCAATCGTCAATTAATTCTAGAAAATCTTCTGCTTCACTATTCCCTGTTTTGTTCAACCAGTTTATTCCACTAAAATTAGAGTCACCCATGACGTAAATACTATTAGATCTAGATGCCCTAGATATTTCATCCCATAGATGCTTTGCTTCCATTCTGTCTAAATTTGGTGGCCTATATATAACTCCTATTATAATATTATTTGCTTTTTCGTTTAATTCTATCCAAATAGTTTCTGTGTGTGGCTCAGTTTTGATTCCCTCTTTGAGACTACATTTCAAATTGTCCCTAACATATATGGCTACTCCACCTCCTCGTCTAATATATCTATCTGTGTGAAATAGTTTAAATCCATTTATTTGATATTCAGCTAATAGTTCTCTATTTTCTACATTCATCCACGTTTCGGTAAGTGCAATAATATCTATTTTTTCTGTGCAGACAAGAGCATTTAATTCGTTAATTTTATTTCTTAGACTTCTACTGTTAGTGTAATATACCCTAAGTGAATTGTTATTTTGAGGCCCTTCTCTTTCCCCTGATCATTTTGCCAATTCCTTTCTCCCACAAGCACATACTTTTA
The DNA here is from genome assembly GCF_040958095.1 of Procambarus clarkii. Taxonomy (NCBI): domain Eukaryota; kingdom Metazoa; phylum Arthropoda; class Malacostraca; order Decapoda; family Cambaridae; genus Procambarus; species Procambarus clarkii. Next base: position 18,484,520 of record NC_091178.1, read on the forward strand.
TTACCTCCTTCCTCCAAATCAATTCCCATACCTCTATCTACTAACAGTTTAAACCCAAACAAACACCTCTAACCACTTCTTCCAACGAGTTCGCAACAGCAACAACCCCAGCTCTCGATAGATGCACCCCATCACGAGCATACATTTCATTTCTTCCATAGAAGTGTTCCCAGTTGTCTATGAAAGATATTGCATTTGATTTGCAATATCTTTCCAGCCGGCAATTGACACCAATTGCCCTCGACATCCATTCATTTCCCACTCCCTTTCTTGGAAGAATGCCACATATGATCGGGATTCCTCCCTTGCTCCTAACTAATTTAATGGCTGTCCTGAATCTCTGTATTAGTTCCTCACTCCTAACTCGTCCAACATCATTACCCCCTGCACTAATACAAATAATGGGTTTGTTTCCATTTCCCGTCATAATATCATTCATGTTTCCAACAATATCACCAATTCCAGCTCCCGGATAGCAAACCCTTAATCTGTTCTCCCTATCTCTGGCACAAAACGTTCTGATTCTCTCATTCTTGTAGGTCCGCTGACATGCGTGCCTAAAACGTTTCTTGTTACCACATACGATACTTTAGCTCTCCATATTTCTTCACCTCCAAGCGGTTGTTTCTCATAGCCTTCCGGTGGAGGGGTATATATCACTGCTACTAATACTACTCGTGGTCCTCCTTTTTCCAAGGTGCCTGTTATGTAGTCTCTGAACCTTTTACATTCTGAGATAACCATCTCCTCGAAACTCCATTCATTTCTTATCTATTGATAAGAAAGGAGTGGAGAAAAGGAGGAAAGGGCCATTCCTTCTCCTCTCCTTCCTGCTCTCTCTTTCCATATTACAATGCAGTCCTGGGAAACTACGCATTTTACAGTTTTGTTTCTAGGAGTCCTACTACATCCGAGTTCTCTTACTGTTCTCTTTCCTTAAGTTTACTTACTTTGTTTGTATCCCAATCGATGTTTGTGTACATTACTTTGAAGCTGACACTCTTCTGTCCAGCCTCAGTTTCCTTTGATAGTCCTGGAATACGGAGACAGGGAGGGTCTGGAGTGTTTTTGGGATGGGGGGAGCTGAGAGGGTCTGGGAGTGGGGGAACAATGAGGGATGGGGAAGCTGGGAGAGGATGGGGTAGCTGGGAGAGGATGGGGTGGAGGGAGAGATAGGGAAAGGGTTGGGGAATAAAGTAGAGCCAGTGTATGTAACTACCTAAGTGTAGTTACAGGATGAGAGCTATGCTTGTGGTGTCCCGTGGTGTGTGTGTGTGTACTATTTGTGTCTGTAGAATCGAGCTATTAGCTCTTCGTGGGCCGCCGTGTCTATTGGTTTAAATTTGAAGTACCCCAGCACCAACAATTGTGAATTATCTCTGTCTGCTTTTACCATGATCTCTCTCATGACCAATATGAGGCCCTCTCATTTGTCATCTAGTTCCTCCTTTGTCCATGTGTTGCTTGCTGGTGGATTGAAGGCATTTATTTGTATCAGTTTATTATCCTGATTCCATACCTGCAATGCCATTATGTCACATTCAACGGTTTTCGGTTATTAACTCTCTTACCTTCAGATGTTCTTTTGCCAGCACAGCCACTCCTCCCCCCCCCCCCCCTTCCTAGTTATCCTGTCAAGTCTCCAAAGTGAGAAGCCCCCTTGGGAATACGACCACATTTAATATATTTTCTTAAAGTTTCGTCTCTGTTAGTGCGACAATATCTGGGACCTTCAGCTGGATTGTATATTTTAGCTGCAGTATTTTTTATCTCAATATATATGTTGGTATATAAAATTTTCAGGAACTTGTTCCCTTTCCCTTCCTCCTTTACTCCCCCTTCCTCTAATGATTTTGTTGCTTTGTTTTTATGTTCCACTTCACTAGCTTTCAAGTCCCTAACACTTTGTAGGAAAAAAAGGTCTTCTTCATTTCTATTTACATTTAGACGTTTCGCTTTATTGAGATAAAATTTAATCTTTTCTCTGTTTTCCTTTGAGAGGTCTTGTTTTATTAACCAAGGTTTCCCATCCTCATCACTACAATTTCCTGGCATTTCTAGGCACTTCCATCATCTGTATCACGCCATTAAATGTCACTCTTAATGGGTAGATCTTGTTTTTCTCATATTTTCCTATCCTAAAATCATTGACATTTTTCTTTGAATTGAAGCCTTCTCCTAAACCTATTTTCTCTATGATTTTCATATCTGATGATGCTATGTTCCCCCTAAATGATATTTCCTTTTCTAAACACCCAAAAATTACTATGGACTTACTTCAATCTTCACTGTTTTGTACAAGTTTACTGTTGGTAACCAGTTCTTTCCTAATTGATTACCTAATTTTTGTTTCTTGTTGGTCATTTCTGATTTTGACTTCCAAACACACTTCCTTGATCGTCTCTCATTTACAACTTGTGCATGTCTCTTCTATTTTCTCTTTGTGCTTTTCTAGTTCTTTATTACCCTCCTCGATGTGAGTTGTCTATGAAGTTCCTCTTTACATATCCTTGCCTAACTTTATGTTAGCCCTGACAGCTGAGTGAATAGCGCACGGGATTCGTAGTCCAGAGGTTCCGGGTTCAATCCCCGGTGGAAGCGGAAACAAATGGATGGAGTTTCTTTAACCCTGATGCATCTGTTCACCTAGCAGTAAGTAGGTACCAGGGAGTTACAGCTGCTACGGGCTGCTTCCTGGGGGTGTGTAACAAAAGGAAGCCTGGTCGAGGATCGGGCCGCAGGAATGCAAAGCCCCGAAATCATCTCAAGATAACCTATCAAGAAGATAGCCCTCATGGTTCCTTGAAGTTGTTCATCATATGAGTATTTTCTTGTTAATTTTTTTCAAATTCACTTCTCTTCACCATACCTCATTTTCGTGCACTAGTTCCTTGATTTGTTCCTCCTGTTTCTTATCACTGTCTCTTAAGGTGATAATTTTCCTACTTTGCTGAAGAATGTTTCCATTTAAAGTGAGAACCTCATCATTGAAAGCTTCCTTTTCTTGTTCTAATTTAAGGCCTTTTACTTCATACTTCTTAAGCCTGTATTCAGTAATATTTAACTTGCCACGAAAACCTCCTTTCCTTATATCTTGTGCTGAGAATTCTTGGAAACATTCTCTGCTGGTGTGCTTACCTCTCCTGTGGTGGCGGCCATCTTCCTTATTGACCATATTTTGTGTTGGAGAATAAACTTTTCAAACACAGAATTTCCAACTGTTCCAACACACACATACACATACACACACACACACACACACACACACACAGGTGTGTGTGTGTGTGCGGGAGGAGTCTGAGAGACATGACAAGGGAGGAGAGAGCCGTGGCGGCAGAAGCAAGGAAGAGGCGCAGGGCGAGAGGGGAAAACCAGGAAGTCACAGCTCCCAACACAACACCCCCAGAGGCGAGGGGGAAACCCACAACCAGCTACCCAGTAACACCAGAAGGGAGGACAACCCCGCCTCCCTCCTCTGCATAGAAAACCCCCCTACCCCAAACCCTCCCTGCCCCCACTCAAATGTTCAGCCAAATCTCCCTTCCCCCACACCCAATCCCCACCCTTCTACCCCTCCCCTCCTCCCGAGTCCTCCCTCCCCCCCTTTCCTTCCCGTCCTCCCTCCCCTTTCACCCCATACCCTCCCTGTCCCTCCCCCTTCACTGGATCCCCCGCCCCTCATCCCAGTATCCTCTGAGACCCAGTTATCCACCTCACAGGTCCTCACACCCATTGAACGGCCTCCCCCACCAGCATAACACTCACCAAGGAGGCGATTTGAGAAGGGACAGAAGAAAGTGAGCCTCAAAGCGATGTACACTAACATAGATGGAATTACAAATAAAGCAAATGAGCTTGGAGAACTGGTACTAGAGGAAAACCCAGACATAATAGCCCTCACAGAAACAAAGATCACGAAAACGATAACAAATGCAGTGTTCCCACAGGACTATTATGTTATGAGGAAAGAGAGGGAAGGAAGAGGTGGGGGTGGTGTAGCTCTGCTGGTAAGAAAAGGCTGGGATTTTGAGGAGATGGATATTCAGGGCTGTGAAGGTTTCAGTGACTACATAGCAGGTACTGTAACAAATGGAGGGAAAAAAATTATAGTCGCAGTCATATATAATCCACCACCAAATGACAGAAGACCTAGACAGGAATATGATAGAAACAACATGGCCACCATTAACATAATAGAAAGAGCAGCTTCTGTTGCTAGCAGGAATGGATCTGCACTACTAATTATGGGAGACTTCAACCATGGGAAGATAGATTGGAAGAACAGAGACCCACATGGAGGACCAGAAACATGGAGAGCTAAGCTGCTGGACGTGGCAACAAGAAACTTTCTAAGCCAGCACACCAAAGAACCAACAAGAATGAGAGGAGAAGATGAACCAGCAATGCTTGATTTGGTATTTACCCTAAATGAATGGGATATAAGGGAAGTTAAGATGGAAGCGCCCTTGGGAATGAGTGACCACAGTGTATTGAACTTTGAGTACCTGGTAGAGCTAGGACTTTTCTCCCCCCAAAAAGAACTAGGAATCAAAAGGCTGGCATACCGAAAGGGGAATTATGAACAGATGAGAAGTTTCCTAAGTGAAATACCTTGGGACACAGACCTCAGAGACAAGTCTGTACAGGGTATGATGGACTATGTTACCCAAAAGTGTCAGGAGGCAGTAAACAGGTTCATCCCGGCCCAAAGGGAAAAATCCGAGAAGCAACAGAAGAATCCATGGTATAATAGGGCATGTATGGAAGCGAAGAAACTGAACAAAAAGGCGTGGAGGAACTTCCGGAATAACAGAACACCAGAAAGCAGAGAGAGATACCAGAGAACCAGGAATGAGTACGTCAGGGTGAGAAGAGAAGCAGAGAAAAATTTTGAAAATGATATAGCAAACAAAGCCAAGACCGAACCAAAGCTACTCCACAGTCACATCAGAAGGAAAACAACAGTGAAAGAACAGGTAGTGAAACTTAGAACAGGCGAGGACAGGTGTACAGAGAATGACAGAGAGGTGTGTGAGGAACTCAACAAGAGGTCCAGGAGGTCTTCACAATAGAACAGGGTGAGGTCACTGTGCTAGGAGAAAGGGAGATAAACCAGGCGGCCTTGGAGGAGTTCGAAATTACGAGAGAGGAGGTCAAGAGACACCTGCTGGATCTGGATGTTAGAAAGGCTGTTGGTCCAGATGGGATCTCACCATGGGTACTGAAAGAGTGTGCAGAGGCACATTGCTTGCCACTCTCCATAGTGTATAGTAAGTCACTAGAGACGGGAGACCTACCAGAAATATGGAAGACGGCGAATGTCGTCCCAATATACAAAAAGGGCGACAGACAAGAGGCACTGAACTACAGGCCAGTGTCCTTGACTTGTATACCATGCAAGGTGATGGAGAAGATCGTGAGAAAAAACCTGGTAACACATCTGGAGAGAAGGCACTTCGTGACAAATCGCCAACATGGGTTCAGGGAGGGTAAATCTTGCCTCACAGGCTTGATAGAATTCTATGATCAGGTGACACAGATTAAGCAAGAAAGAGAGGGCTGGGCAGACTGCATTTTCTTGGATTGTCGGAAAGCCTTTGACACAGTACCGCATAAGAGGCTGGTACATAAGCTGGAGAGACAGGCAGGTGTAGCTGGTAAGGTGCTCCAGTGGATAAGGAAGTATCTAAGCAATAGGAAGCAGAGAGTTACAGTGAGGGGTGAGACCTCCGATTGGCGTGAAGTCACCAGTGGAGTCCCACAGGGCTCTGTACTCGGTCCTATCTTGTTTCTGATATATGTAAATGATCTCCCAGAGGGTATCAATTCATTTCTCTCAATGTTTGCGGACGATGCTAAAATTATGAGAAGTATTAAAACAGAAGAGGACTGTTTGAGGCTTCAAGAAGACCTAGACAAGCTGAAGGAATGGTCGAACAAATGGTTGTTAGAGTTTAACCCAACCAAATGTAATGTAATGAAGATAGGTGTAGGGAGCAGGAGGCCAGATACAAGGTATCATCTGGGAGAGGAAATTCTTCAGGAGTCAGAGAAGGAAAAAGACTTGGGGGTTGATATCACGCCAGCCCTGTCTCCTGCAGCACATATCAAGCGGATAACATCAGCGGCATATGCCAGGCTGGCCAACATACGAACGGCATTCAGAAATTTGTGTAAAGAATCATTCAGAACTTTGTGTACCACATATGTCAGGCCAATCCTGGAGTATGCAGCCCCAGCATGGAGTCCATATCTAGTCAATGATAAGACTAAACTGGAAAAGGTTCAAAGGTTTGCCACCAGACTAGTACCCGAGCTGAGAGGTATGAGCTACGAGGAGAGACTACGGGAATTAAACCTCACTTCGCTGGAAGACAGAAGAGTTAGGGGGGACATGATCACCACATTCAAGATTCTGAAGGGAATTGATAGGGTAGATAAAGACAGTCTATTTAACACAAGGGGAACACGCACAAGGGGACACAGGTGGAAACTGAGTGCCCAAATGAGCCACAGAGATATTAGAAAGAACTTTTTGAGTGTCAGAGTGGTTGACAAATGGAATGCATTAGGGGGTGATGTGGTGGAGGCTGACTCCATACACAGTTTCAAGTGTAGATATGACAGAGCCCGATAGGCTCAGGAATCTGTACACCTGTTGATTGACGGTTGAGAGGCGGGACCAAAGAGCCAGAGCTCAACCCCCGCAAACACAACTAGGTGAGTACAACTAGGTGAGTACACACACACACACACACACAGGTAGTCTCACCTCCCAGGTCACCTCCCAGGTCGTATCCTCCCCAACTCAGCCCTCCTATATCTCCCCCCTGCCTCAGCCCCCCAAAACCCCCCCTGCGTCATCACCCCAAAACCTCCCTGTCCCTTCCACATTTGCACCTCCCCAACGATTCCCCTGCCCCTGCTACATCACACCTGTCAACGACCCCAGTGGGTCAAGCCATGCCCTCCCCAAACCCACCTTCCCATCCCCCCTCCCCTACTACCCCTTCTACACCCCTGCCCCTTCTACCCCATTGCCTCCAATTCCATCTACTCCATACCAGCTTCCACTGCACCCCTCTTACACTCACCCCCAAACCCCACCCAACCCTCACCCCTCCTATGCACCTCCAGCCCACATTTAACCCCCTCACCTGTGACCCCCTAACACCTTCCCCCATCTCCCTCTTCCCCTCTTCTACCCCAAAACCCCCACCTACCCCCCAATTCCCCCCTAACTAATACACCCTCTCTTCCATTCCCAGCACCCATGCTCCATTCTCCTCTCAGCCCTCTGCCCTCAATATCCCTCTCCCCCCAACCTCTATCTGACTCTCAGTCTCACTCTATTTCTCAATCCCCCTATGCTATTCAGGCCCCTAACTTTCAGACCCATTATGCCCTTCCTACCCCCCTAGATGCCCAGACCCCATTAGCCTACCAGGCACCCCCCTAGCACCCCCCCATTCACCCCCACTCGCCCCCCCCCCAGACACCCTCCAGTCCCCCCAGACCCCCGGTGAAAGGGGGAACTCTGACACCTGAGTTTCCAAGAAGAGTCTCAAGGTTTGGTACACCAATGCTGATGGGGTAGCCAATAAAGCAGAAGAGATAAAAGAAAGAGTTAGTGAGGCAGACCCAGACATAGTGGCAATAGTGGAAACTAAAGTAAATGGCATGATCTCGGATGCAATTTTTCCAGAGGGGTACCAGGTATTAAGAAAAGAAAGGACACAGAGACAGGGAGGAGGAGTGGTACTCATAATAAAGCGGAAATGGAAGTTTGATGAGCTGGAAAATCCGGGTACCAATGAAAGCACGAGCTTCATGCATGGAACTCTGACAGTGGATGGGAAGAAGATTGTCATCTTGATACTCTACAATCCCCCACCAAACAGTAGAAGGCCCAGGCAGGAGTATGAGGACAGCAACAAGACATGTATAGATGAACTGCAGAGGGCAGCAACTGTAGCGCATAGAATGAGAGCGAAGCTGCTGGTCATGGGGGACCTAAATCACGGAGAGATAGATTGGGAAACGAGGAATCCCCATGGCGGGGAGGAAACCTGGGGAGCGAAGCTGGTAGACGTTATTGACAGGAATTTCCTAACACAGCATGTGAAGGAAGATACTAGGGAAAGAGGAGGGGATACGCCCAGCCTATTAGATCTCATTTTCACCCAGAATGTAGAAGACATCGAGCAGTTGGAACATGAAATACTACTAGGAGCCAGTGACCATTGTGTCCTAGTCTTTGACTACATGATGGAGCTTAAAATTGTGACCAAAGGACAAGAGGTCTGGGAAAGGAGACTCGATTACAGAAAAGGGGACTACAGAAGGATAAGGAAATACCTGGGAGAAGTGCAGTGGGAGGAAGAACTTAGAGGAAAAACAGTGCAAGGTATGATGAACCAGGTCATATTGAAATGCAAGGAGGCTGAAATGAGATTTATTCCAACAATAAAGGAAAAAAGCAGGAGGGAATATAATAACCCATGGTTCAATAGACAGTGTCAGGAAGCAAAGGTGAGAAGCAGGAGGGAGTGGAGGAAGTACAGAAGACAAAGGGCAGAGGACAACAGGATTAGATGTAACAGAGCTAGGAATGATTACATTAACATAAGACGAGTGTCGGAAAGAAATTATGAGAATGATATTGCAGTCAAAGCGAAAAAGCAACCTAAATTACTACATAGCCATATAAGAAGGAAGATGTCGGTAAATGACCAAGTGACAAGACTGAGGAAAACAGAAGGGGCATATACAGAAAGCGACAAGGAAATCTGCGAGGTACTGAATGCAAATTTCCATGGAGTGTTCACAACCGAGCCTGAGCAGCTCCCATTGTTAAAAGCAATTACCCTAGATGAAAGACTATCAAATATAGAGGTGACAGCAGAGGAGGTAATGAAACAGTTGACAAAACTGGATGCAAATAAAGCTGTTGGACCAGACAAAGTATCACCGTGGATACTTAAAGAGGCAGCGAAGGCTCTCAGCGTGCCTCTGGCAATGATCTTTAATGAGTCACTTATGTCGGGAGAATTGCCCAGTTGCTGGAAGGAGGCAAATGTCGTACAGATTTTCAAGAAAGGTGATAGGGAGGGGGCACTTAACTACAGACCCGTATCACTGACAAGCATCCCCTGCAAAATACTTGAAAGAATAATTAGGCTAAGACTTGTTGAGCACCTGGAGAGCATTGGGTTTGTAAACAAGCACCAACATGGGTTCTGGACAGGGAAATCATGCCTAACAAACCTTTTAGAATTCTATGATAAAGTAACAAGGATAAGGCAGGACAGAGAAGGCTGGGCAGACTGCATATTTCTTGACTGCCAAAAGGCCTTTGATACAGTACCGCACATGAGACTGCTATACAAACTTGAGTGGCAGGCAGGAGTAAGCGGAAAGGCCCTAGCATGGGTGAAGAACTACCTGACAGGAAGGAGCCAGAGGGTAATGGTAAGGGGCGAGAAGTCGGACTGGCGAACAGTAACAAGTGGAGTACCTCAAGGATCGGTGCTGGGACCAATCCTCTTTCTAATTTACGTAAATGATATGTTTACAGGAGTGGAATCATACATGTCAATGTTTGCGGATGACGCAAAATTAATGAGAAGAGTTGTGACAGATGAGGATTGTATGATCCTCCAAGAGGTCTTAAACAGGTTGCAGAGTTGGTCAGGGAAATGACTACTGGAGTTCAACACCAGTAAATGCAAAGTTATGGAAATGGGATCAGGTGATAGGAGACCAAAGGGACAGTACACAATGAAGGGGAACAGCCTACCTGTAACGATTCGAGAAAGAGACCTGGGAGTGGATGTGATACCTAATCTAACTCCTGAGGTTCATATAAATAGGATAACGACAGCAGCGTACTCTACACTGGCGAAAATTAGAACTTCATTCAGAAACCTAAATGAGGAGGCTTTTAGGGCGCTTTACACTGCCTACGTGAGACCAGTCTTAGAGTATGCCTCGCCATCATGGAGCCCCCACCTGAAGAAACACATAAAGAAACTGGAGAAGGTTCAGAGGTTTGCGACGAGGCTTGTCCCAGAGTTACGAGGGATGGGATATGAAGAGCGTCTGAAGGAACTGAACCTTACGACACTAGAGAAAAGAAGGGAGAGAGGAGATATGATAGGGACATATAAAATACTCAGGGGAATTGACAAAGTGGAAATAGATGAAATGTTCACACGTAATAATAACAGAACGAGGGGACATGAGTGGAAACTGGAAACTCAGATGAGTCACAGAGATGTTAGGAAGTTTTCTTTTAGCAGGAGAGTAGTGGAAAAATGGAATGCACTTGGGGAACAGGTTGTGGAAGCAAATACTATTCATACTTTTAAAACTAGGTATGATAGGGAAATGGGACAGGAGTCATTGCTGTAAACAACCGATAGCTGGAAAGGCGAAATCCAAGAGTCAATGCTCGATCCTGCAAGCACAAATAGGTGAGTACAAATAGGTGAGTACACACACACACACACACAAAAAGGTTCAAAGGTTTGCCACCAGACTAGTACCCGAGCTGAGAGGTATGAGCTACGAGGAGAGACAACGGGAATTAAACCTCACTTCGTTGGAAGACAGAAGAGTTAGGGGGGACATGATCACCACATTCAAAATCCTCAAAGGAATCGACAGGGTTGATAGAGACTGGCTGTTTAACACAAGGGGCACACGCACTAGGGGACACAGGTGGAAACTGAGTGCCCAAATGAGCCACAGAGATATTAGAAAGAACTTTTTTTAGTGTCAGAGTGGTTGACAAATGGAATGCATTAGGAAGTGATGTGGTGGAGGCTGACTCCATACACAGTTTCAAGTGTAGATATGATAGAGCCCAATAGGCTCAGGAACCTGTACACCTGTTGATTGACAGTTGAGAGGCGGGACCAAAGAGCCAGAGCTCAACCCCCGCAAGCACAACTAGGTGAGTACACACACACACACACACACACACACACACAAATAGGTGGGTACACACACACACACAAATAGGTGAGTACACAAACACACACATACACCCAAATAGGTGAATACACACACACACACACACACACACACACACACACACACACACACACACACACGCACACATGCACACACACACGCAAACACACACGCGTACACACACCGCAACACAAATTAGGCAGGAAAGAGAAGGGTGGGCAGACTGCATTTTCTTGGACTGTCAGAAAGCCTTTTACACAGTACCTCACAAAAGGCTGTTACAAAAGTTGGAGCAACAGGCAGGAGTAAAAGGTAAGGTGCTCCAGTGGATAAGGGAGTATCTAAGGAATAGGAAACGGCGAGTAACGGTGAGGGGGGAGGCATCAGAGTGGCGAGATCTCACCAGCGGAGTCCCACAGGGCTCAGTACTCGGACCCATCCTATTTCTAGTATATGTAAACGACCTTCCAGAGGGTATAGACTCATTCCTCTCAATGTTTGCTGACGATACAAAAATTATGAGAAGAATCAAAACAGATGAAGATAGACAGAGACTACAGGATGACCTGGACAAATTAAAGGAATGGTCTAGAAAATGGATGCTAAAGTTCAACTCAGGAAAGTGTAAAGTAATGAAATTAGGCGAAGGGAGCAGGAGGCTGAACACAAGGTACCATCTGGGAGGTGAAATCCTACAAGTGTCAAATAGACAGAAAGATCCGGGGGTCGATATCACACCGAACCTGTCCCAAGAGTCCCACATCAAAAGGATATCATCAGCGGCATATGCTAGACTGGCCAATATAAGAACTGCCTTTAGAAACTTGTGTAAGGAATCGTTCAGGACCCTGTATACCACTTATGTCAGACCAATCCTGGAGTATGCAGCTCCCGCCTGGAGTCTATACCTAGTTAAACACAAGACGAAGTTAGAGAAGATTCAGCGGTATGCCACCAGACTTGTCCCGGAACTGAGAGGAATGAGTTACGAGGAAAGGCTAAGGAAGCTGAACCTCACAACCCTGGAAAACAGAAGAGTAAGGGGAGACATGATAACCACCTACAAAATTCTCAGGGGAATTGTCAGGGTGGACAAAGACAAACTCTTTAGCGCGGATGGAACACGAACAAGGGGACACAGGTGGAAACTTAATACCCAGATGAGCCACAGAGACGTTAGAAAGAATTTTTTCAGTGTCAGAGTAGTTAACAAATGGAATGCATTAAGTAGTGTTGTGGTGGAGGCTGACTCCATACACAGTTTCAAATGTAGATATGATAGAGCCCAATATTCTTAGGAATCTGTAGACCAGTTGATTGACAGTTGAGAGGCAGAACCAAAGAGCCAGAGCTCAACCCCCGCAAACACAACTAGGTAAGTACAACTAGGTGAGTACACACACACACAAGGCCTGGGGGCCTCGTAGTCTGGTGGACAGCGCGCAGGACTCGTAATTCTGTGGCGCGGGTTCGATTCCCGCACAAGGCAGAAACAAATGGGCAAAGTTTCATTCACCCTGAATGCCCCTGTTACCTAGCAGTAAATAGGTACCTGGGAGTTAGTCAGCTGTCACGGGCTACTTCCTGGTGTGTGTGTGTGTGTGGTGTGGGGGAAAAAAAAAAGTAGTTAGTAAACAGTTGATTGACAGTTGAGAGGTGGGCCGAAAGAGCAAAGCTCAACCCCGCAAACACAAGTAGGTGAATAAAAGTAGGTGAATACACACACACGCACGCCACACAAAGCCCTCCCTTCTCCCCTCCCCCAAAGCCCCCTCTTCTCTCCTCCCCAAAGCCCTCCATCCTCTCTTTCCCCCCCAAACCCCCCTCTTCTCCCCCACCCCTCCAAGCCCTCACTTCGCTCCTACCCTCTCCAAACCAGATCCTCCCAGCCCTCCACAACCCAGGTCCCCCTCACTCTCAGCTCTACTAACAACCCAGGGGTTCCCCCCCTTCCCCCTCCCCATCCCAGACCCTCCATGTTTACCTACTCCAATGGAATCAACAGAAACTGAGGACGGACAGAAAAGATTTAGCTTCAAGGTGATGTACACGAACCTAGATGGGATTACAAGCAAGGCGAGTGAACTTAGGGAAAGAGCATAAGTAGTAAACCCAGATGTAATTAGAATCATGGAAACAAAACTCTCAGGAATCATAACGAATGCTATGTTCCCCCAGGATTACACTGTAATAAGGAAAGAGAGGGAGGGAAGGTGAGGTGGCAGAGTGGCCCTACGCATGAAAAAGGAATAGAGTTTCAAGGAGGTGATTATCCCAGGCTGTGAAGGGTTTAGAGTACATAACAGGAACCATGATGATGGGAGGACCTAGAGTAGTAGTAGTAGTAGCAGTGATATATAACCCTCCACCAAATGACCGAAGACTAGGCAAGCGTATGACAAATACAACATGGCAGTTAATAACAAAATTGAGAGGGCAGCCTCTGCTGCCTGTACAAATCGATCCCATCTGCTCATCATGGGGGACTTCAATCATGGAAGGATAGACTTGGAGAACAATTAACTGCATGAAGGAGAGGATATATGGAGAGCCAAACTAGTGGAGGTGGCACAAGAAACTTTCTAAGCCAACATGTCAGGGAACCCACTAGGATGAGGGGAAAAGATGAACCAGCGAGTCTCGACCTAGTCTTCACTCTGAATGACTCCGGCATAAGGGAAATTGACTCAGAGACTCCAGTAGGAATGAGCGATTACAGTGTACTGACGTTTGAGTATCTGGTCGAAGAAGGGCTAAAGTACTAGAAAAAGGGAACTGAAAGCAAAAGGCTAGCCTTCCGTAAGGGAAATTACAAGGAGATAAGAAAATTCCTAACGGATATAACATGGGAATCAGAGCTAAGAGAAAAGACGGCCCAAGACATGATGGAATACATCACGCAGAAGTGCAAGGAGGCAGCAGAAAAGTTTATCCCGGCCCAAAAGGTAAACAATGAAATGTAGATGAGAAACTCATGGTTTAATCAGAGATGTAAGCTAGCTAAACAACAAAGTAAAAGAGCATGGAGACACTATAGAAATAACAGGACACTTGAGAGGAGAGAAGGTTACCAGAGAGCCAGGAATGAATACGTCAGGGTGAGAAAAGAGGCAGAAGGACAATATGAAATTGACATAGCAAGCAAGGTTAAGACCCAACCCAAATTGTTGCACAGCCACATCAGGAGAAAGACAACAGTGAAGGAACAGGAAATGAAAATGAGGATAGGGGTAGACAGATTCACTACAAACAACAAAGAAGTGTGCGAGAAACTCAAAATGAAATTCCAGGAAGTAATCACATTAGAGCAAGTAGAATTTCCAGAGATAAGAGAAGGAATAATTAACCAGGCACCACTAGAGGAATTTGAGATTACCAGTGGAGATGTAAGGAAGCTTTTGCTAGAGTTGGATGTGACAAAGGCTATAGGTTCAGATGGAATATCGCCATGGATACTAAAGGAAGGAGAAGCCATGTGCCTGCCACTCTACGTGGTGTATAACAAATCACTGGTAATAGGTGAACTGCCAGAAATTTGGAAGGCGGCAAACAAAGTCCTGATAATCAATAAGGGTGATAGACAGAAGGCACTGAACTACTGGCCTGTGTCCCTAACTTGCATACCATGCAAGTTAATGGAGAAAATTGTGCGAAAAAAACTAGTCAAACATCTGGAGCGAAGGAACTTTGTGTCACAACACCAACATGGTTTCATGGATGGCAAGTCATGCCTCACAGGATTAATTGAATTCTATGATCAGGCAACAAGAATCAGACAAGAAAGAGAGGGGTGGGCAGACTGCATATTTTTGGATTGACAGACAGCCTTTGACACAGTGCCACACCAGAGACTTGCAAAAGCTTTGAGATGCAGGCAGGAGTGAAAGGGAAGGTACTCCATTGGATAAGGGAGTACCTAAGTAACAGAAGGCAGCGAGTCACTGTGCGGGGTTAAGTCTCAGATTGGCGAGACGTCACCAGTGGGGTCTCGCAGGGTTCAGTCCTTGAACCCATACTGTTTCTTATATATGTAAATCATCTTCCAGATGGTATAGAATCATTCCTCTCATATTTTGCTGATGATGCAAAAATTACGAGGAGGATTAAAACGGAGGAAGACAGTATGCGACTACAAGATGACCTAGACACATTGCATGAATGTTTAAACAAATGGCTACTAAAGTTCAACCAGAGTATATGTAAGGTAATGAAACTAGTCAGTGGAAACAGGAGACCAGACACAGGATACAGAATGGGAGATGAAGTCCTTCATGAAACGGACAGAGATAAAGATCTAGGAGGTGATATCACACCAACCTTGTCTCCTGAAGCTCACATCAAAAGAATAACATCTGCGGCGTATGCGAGGCTGGCTAACATCAGAACTGCCTTTCTTGAAGTATGCGGCCCTAGCATGGAGCCCGTACTTTGTCAAACAAAGGCAAAGCTGAAAGAAGTTCATAGGTATGCCACTAGGCTAGTCCCAGAACTAAGAGGCATGAGTTACGAGGAAAGGCTGCCGGAAATGCACCTTACGACACTGGAAGACAAAAGAGTAAGGGGAGACATGATCACTACCTACAAAATTCTCAGAGGAATTGACAGGGTTATGAGGGATCTAGATCCCTCAGCTAGTTTTCCTAGTTTCTAGATTAGGCTAGTCACTCTAGAAACTGAAGCTTTCAAAATAACATATGCTTGTTGGGTGTTGAATGAAAGCTTGTGTATGAACTATCATGTGTGAGTAGTTAGAAGTCTGTGGTTGCTCTGTAGAGAGAATTACAGAGATTTTCCTGTTTCTGTGAAGTAGGATGTGAGCTACTTGGACTAAAACCGTTAGAGGTGGGGAGGTGAGTGGAGTGAGCGCTGCCTCTCCCCCCCACATGTGGGACAGTAAGCCACTGTCATAGGCCTCTCCCTCCTTGTGACGTCACAGGACGCCCGAGGGTGACGGAGAGAGATGATTGGGTCCGGCACGAGGAGCCATGCCGGCTTCAAGCTGATTGGTCTAGGCATTGTAGGGAGAAGGTATGGGCATCTTGAGTTTTCCCGCCCGCCAAGGGAGCAGTTTGAATTGGGCGGCCAGGGAAGGAAGAGGTGTTTGGGTGGGGGTGGCACGTCAGCCACCTCCACCCCCTGTTAATCGCTTCTGTCGTCCAAATTACTCGATTGGTGGCACTCCTGCCATCAGGGGTTGTGTCAAGGCCCAATTAGGTGAATTGGGGCCAAGGATTTACGGAAGAAACAGTAAAAAGCTAAGAGACAGTTGACTGTGTGCACCCAGGAGGCAGGCTGGCAGAGCCTCATGGTGTAACAGGTGGGTCGAGTATCTGTCTAGTGGCAATGGACAATTGATGTTGGGCAGTGTGAGTGAGTGTGATATTACAGGCCCAGGTTGGACTTTGCATTCCGCCAGGCTGCGTCAGTGTGGGGATGCCGCCGGCCATTGTCACCCCAGTGTAGAACAAGGCAGGTTCTAGCTCAATGGGGATGTAATTAGCCCCAGCCGCGTGGGTACTCCTGTGGGCGGCAGCCTGCCAGCCCGCGGCCACCTGCCCGGCCAAACACCACCCCAACCCGCCCCCCAGCTCAGCCGGTGGGGTGCTATGATGTCATGCGCTACCCGTGGCCACCCCAGGCCACCCACTTGCCTGCCCGCGCGCAGGCCACCCAGGCCACCCGCGCGCTGGCCACCCCAGGCCACCCAGCCGCCTAGCCGCGCGCCGGCCAAACCCCAACCCCCCTCTCTCAGCTCGGGAGGGGCGCTGTGGCCACATGCCTTGGCCACATGCCTTGGCCACTTTCCCGGGACAGCCTAGGGCCACATCTGGTCGACGCATGAGGAGCAAGCCAGCTAAGTGTTGTCAGCTAGTGTAGTAGTGACTTGGGATATGAGGAAAGATAAGGGAAAGAGGGCAGTAGAAAGGAGTAGAAATGAGTACTATTACAGTGTGATGGGTACCGGGGGAAATCACCGGTAAGTGTTATCTCAGAGCCTCGCCAGGCTAGAAAAGCAGCTGAGTGGCAGCTGTCAGTGGGATCCAGGTGTCGGATAGGGGCGGTACCTGGAGATAAATATTATACACGGGACCACACTGTATGTTAGTAGACTGACTAGAGTATGTAACCAGTCAGTGTAGAGATTTACCATATAAGTCATCCAGCCTGTCGATTCTATATAATCGTTCAGACTGGATTAATGCCATAGAGTACTGTAAAATTATAATCATTAGAGGTAGGCAGGGATGTCAGTGGGGACCCCTGAGGACTGTGTAGTTAGCTGCATTACTTGGTGATATAATTTTCATTGATTATGTGAATGCCATTTCTATGTGTTCATTTGCATGTTTATGTACTGTGTTGTGTGGTAAGTCAGTAGGTGTGATTGCTGACTGATTGCCTAATGATGTCATTAGCATGTGGGGTATGCTGACAGCATCATTATGTTGCAGGTTTGTGCAGTGTTGTTATCAGTTAATACAATATTATTGCCCCAGGAACTGTGTTGAGGGTTTAAGGGACCTCTAGGATTATTCAGGGGAATTCACAGTACTTATTGAGAGCAGGCAATTGATGGGTTAATTGCCTGACTGAGGTATAGGTGTGTGTTCACAGTTGTCCTTTGCAATCGGGTGCAAGTAAAAGAGGGGGGCAGTAATATTAGTATACTTTTGTGTGTTGCACAACCGTGTGTCATTATTGTGTGGGCACAGTAATTAGCGAGTTGCAGAAGCGCAACCATATGTGGGCAGTGCTTTTATGATGTTGCATACCATTGTAGTGTGACCTATGTAATGCGGGGGTTACTATGTTTCTTTAAGTTGTGTTGAGGACTTAAGGATTCAGTGAGTTAATTAAGTAAAGGGGTAATTAACTGGATAAGGGGTGCACACTTAGTATTGTGGAGTGAGTGAGGGCTTTTATAAGAGAGAACAGCGTTGAGCGAGAATGAGATACGTCTCGGGAGCAATTAATTGTCCATGTGGCAATTAATTGACCACTCTAGCTAATTATGTAATTAGCCTTCTCATCATGAATTCACGTAGTGGGAGAGGATCTGTCAGAGTCTGTCAGTACTTGTGTTAACGTAATATGCTCGAGACTAATTACCTTTCAGGGGTATAGCAATTAGTGGCTCAGGTTAATTAGTGGAGTAACTAACATTGGAGAGCTCCGGTGACTCGGTAAAGCGAGGTCATGGAGCTAGCATAAATCGTTGTATTAATCATATTCTGTCTGAGGACAGTGGATTATTGGCACATCTTGTTAATTAGGGTAATTAACTCCTTTCCCGTGAATTCACAGTGTTTGATGAGACCTGCTTAGGCAGTGCGGAGTGAGACGTATTTATGGAAGATTAATTATCGGTCCTGGTGACAGTTAATTAATGGCTCAAGTAATTAGCGACTTAATTAGGGTAATTAACACTCACTAGTAATTTTTTGACGCAGACTGTGGAGAAGCTACCAAGTTAGGGTAGGCTTAGTTAACATAACTCAATGGGGATGTTATTAGTGGTCCGTTTGACCTTAATTGAGAATTACTCACTGAATACTTGCAAGGAGTCAAGTGTGGTGTAATAGGTTGAGTTATTGTTAACAAGAGAGAGACAAGTGTTAAAGATTAACGTAGAGTATCATCCTGTTGTTGTCTAGTGTGAGACAATTGTTTGTGATTACCGTAGTACTTTGTTGCTGACTGCTGCGATCAGTCAATTAACGTAATTAATCACTTCAGGCAATTTCTTTTGGTTGTCGTCTGGTGACGAGAGTAGAGTCATCTAAGGATCTGTGGAGCTGTGTCCCAGAATCCCGCCTTGCCTATCTTTGTTACTTACAACAGGGCAACTTCTTGTAGGGAGTTGCAAAGAGTGTTCACACTGGGTTGTGATAGGGGGGAGTCACTATTGAACTCCCGCCTAGTTACGTGGGTCTCTCCTGGGGGGCGGAAGGACCCCTAAGTTTGTGATTATAGTAGCTGTTAGGGAAACCGCGACACTATTGATTGCATGCTTGTGTCTTCAGTGGATATCCTTCATTTGTTCAGTTAGTTCATGTTGTCAGCCCGAAGTGTCAGCAAGATGGAGCCTGCTGTCACTTCTCGAGGGGCTGTTGAATAGCTGTGTTGCAAATGCAACTTGATGTACAATAACGTAACCACTCGCTGTGGTGTAACTTAGTCTGTGATATTTTTCTTTGTTTTGCAATATTGCGTCATCAGTGGGCACACCTGTGTTTAGGTTAGTTCAGTATGCAGCCTCACAGCAAGGGTTGCTATTTAGCTGTTTGTTATCGTGCCACTGGATGGACATTAACGTAATGTAAACTCGGTAATGTAGTAGTTAGTCTCTTGTTATTAATAAATTGTTATGTTATAGAAAACGGTCTTTGATGTCGACCCTTCAACCATATTATTCCACCATATTTCTGCATATTATTAAATGTTGATGTGATCTTGATAAGGCGGCTGTTCTTGGGAATTCGAATTCCAATTCATAGCGCCACATCAAATATAAATATTTGATTGTGAGAACCCGTCGGTTACCCTTTATTAGTTTTAACGTCCTGTTTAACTAGGAGGAGCCAGCGGCCTATTGTGAACAGGTTTTCACCCTTGGTGGTGGAGGCCTGGCGGTTTGCTCCCGCTTTTCCTTTTTCTATTGGACTCATGCTTAACTGCCGTGAGCAGACTTTAAACTTGTAGTCCACCTCCTAAGGGAGGTAGGCGTAGAAAAAAATCTCACAAGGGTAGATAAAGATAAACTGTTTAGCACGGGTGGTACGCGAACAAGGGGACACAGGTGGAAACTGAGTACCCAAATGAGCCACAGGGACGTTAGAAAGAACTTTTTCAGTGTCAGAGTAGTTAACAGAAGAAATGCACTAGTCAGTGACGTGGCGGAGGCTGACTCCATACACAGTTTCAAATGTAGATATGATAGAGCCCAGTAGGCTCAGGAATCTGTACATCACTTGATTGACAGTTGAGAGGCGGGCCGAATGAGCAGAGCTCAACCCCCTCAAGCACAAGTAGGTGGAAACTTGGTGAATGCGTATCCCAAGGAAGCAGCCCGTAGCAGCTGTCTAGCTCCTAGCTACCTATTTACTTCAAGAGGTGAAAGAAATTCTGTTCATTTGTTTCCGCTTCGGCCGAAAACCGAACCCGGGCCTTTAGGACTAAGATCCCCCGAGCGCTATCCACTCAGCCGCGAGGTCCCATGTGTGTGTGTGTGTGTGTGTGTGTGTGTGTGTGTGTGTGTGTGTGTGTGTACTCACCTAATTGTACTCACCTAATTGTGCTTACGGGGGTTGAGCTTTGGCTCTTTGGTCCCGCCTCTCAACCGTCAATCAACTGGTATACAGATTCCTGAGCCTACTGGGCTCTATCATATCTCCATTTGAAACTGTGTATGGAGTCAGCCTCCACCACATCACTGCCTAATGCATTCCATCCGTTAACTACTCTGACACTGAAAAAGTTCCTTCTAACGTCCCTGTGACTCATGTGGGTACTCAGTTTCCACCTGTGTCCCCTTGTTCGCGTCCCACCAGTGTTGAATAGTTCATCCTTGTTTACCCGGTCGATTCCTCTGAGAATTTTGTAGGTTGTGATCATGTCTCCCCTTACTCTTCTTTCTTCCAGTGTCGTAAGGTGCATTTCCCGCAGCCTTTCCTCGTAACTCATGCCTCTTCTTTCTGGGACTAGTCTAGTGGCATATCTTTGGACTTTTTCCAGCTTCGTCTTGTGCTTGACAAGGTACGGGCTCCATGCTGGGGCCGCATACTCCAGGATTGATCTTACATATTTGGTGTACAAGATTCTGAATGATTCCTTACACAGGTTCCTGAACGCTGTTCTGATGTTAGCCAGCCTCGCATATGCCGCAGACGTTATTCTTTTTATGTGGGCTTCAGGAGACAGGTTTGGTGTGATATCAACTCCTAGATCTTTCTCTCTGTTCGTTTCATTAAGTACTTCACCTCCTATTCTGTATCCTGTGTCTGGCCTCCTATTTCCACTGACTAGTTTCATTACTTTGCATTTACTCGGGTTGAACTTCAACAGCCATTTGTTGGACCATTCACTCAGTTTGTCTATGTCATCTTGTAGCCTCCTACTATCGTCCTCAGTTTCAATCCTCATAATTCTTGCATCATCGGCAAACATTGAGAGAAACGATTCTATACCCTCTGGGAGATCATTTACATATATCAGAAACAGTATAGGTCCAAGGACTGACCCCTGCGGGACTCCACTCGTAACTTCTCGCCAATTTGAGATCTCACCCCTCACACTGACTCGTTGTCTCCTGTTGCTTAGGTACTCCTGTATCCAACGGAGTACCTTCCCTTTCACTCCAGCCTGCATCTCCAGCTTTTTCACTAGCCTCTTGTGTGGCACTGTATCAAAGGCTTTCTGACAATCCAAAAATATGCAGTCTGCCTACCTTTCTCTTTCTTGCCTTATTTTTGTTGCCTGGTCGTAGAATTCAAGTAACCCTGTGAGGCAGGACCTGCCATCCCTGAATCCATGTTGATGCTGTGTTACAAAGTTCTTTCGCTCCAGGTGCTCCACTAGCTTTCTTCGCACAATCTTCTCCATCAGCTTGCATGGTATGTAGGTTAGGGACACTGGCCTGTAATTCAGTGCCTCCTGTCTATCCCCTTTCTTGTATATCGGGACTACGTACGTGTGTGTGTGTGTACTCACCTAGTTGTACTTACCTAGTTGTGTTTGCGGGGGTTGAGCTCTGGCTCTTTGGTCCCGCCTCTCAACCGTCAATCAACAGGTGTACAGATTCATGAGCCTATCGGGCTCTGTCATATCTACACTTGAAACTGTGTATGGAGTCAGCCTCCACCACATCACTTCCTAATGCATTCCATTTGTCAACCACTCTGACACTAAAAAAGTTCTTTCTAATATCTCTGTGGCTCATTTGGGCACTCAGTTTCCACCTGTGTCCCCTTGTGCGTGTTCCCCTTGTGTTAAATAGACTGTCTTTATCTACCCTATCAATCCCCTTCAGAATCTTGAATGTGGTGATCATGTCCCCCCTAACTCTTCTGTCTTCCAGCGAAGTGAGGTTTAATTCCCGTAGTCTCTCCTCGTAGCTCATACCTCTCAGCTCGGGTACTAGTCTGGTGGCAAACCTTTGAACCTTTTCCAGTTTAGTCTTATCCTTGACTAGATATGGACTCCATGCTGGGGCTGCATACTCCAGGATTGGCCTGACATATGTGGTATACAAAGTTCTGAATGATTCTTTACACAAGTTTCTGAATGCCGTTCGTATGTTGGCCAGCCTGGCATATGCCGCTGATGTTATCCGCTTGATATGTGCTGCAGGAGACAGGTCTGGCGTGATATCAACCCCCAAGTCTTTTTCCTTCTCTGACTCTTGAAGAATTTCCTCTCCCAGATGATACCTTGTATCTGGCCTCCTGCTCCCTACACCTATCTTCATTACATTACATTTGGTTGGGTTAAACTCTAACAACCATTTGTTCGACCATTCCTTCAGCTTGTCTAGGTCTTCTTGAAGCCTCAAACAGTCCTCTTCTGTTTTAATCCTTCTCATAATTTTAGCATCGTCCGCAAACATTGAGAGAAATGAATCGATACCCTCCGGGAGATCATTTACATATATCAGAAACAAGATAGGACCGAGTACAGAGCCCTGTGGGACTCCACTGGTGACTTCACGCCAATCGGAGGTCTCACCCCTCACCGTAACTCTCTGCTTCCTATTGCTTAGATACTCCCTTATCCACTGGAGCACCTTACCAGCTACACCTGCCTGTCTCTCCAGCTTATGTACCAGCCTCTTATGCGGTACTGTGTCAAAGGCTTTCCGACAATCCAAGAAAATGCAGTCCGCCCAGCCCTCTCTTTCTTGCTTAATCTGTGTCACCTGATCGTAGAATTCTATCAAGCCTGTAAGGCAAGATTTACCTTCCCTGAATCCATGTTGGCGATTTGTCACGAAGTCCCTTCTCTCCAGATGTGTTACCAGGTTTTTTCTCACGATCTTCTCCATCACCTTGCATGGTATAGAAGTCAAGGACACTGGCCTGTAGTTCAGTGCCTCTTGTCTGTCGCCCTTTTTGTATATTGGGACCACATTCGCCGTCTTCCATATTTCTGGTAGGTCTCCCGTCTCTAGTGACTTACTATACACTATGGAGAGTGGCAGGCAAAGTGCCTCTGCACACTCTTTCAGTACCCATGGTGAGATCCCATCTGGACCAACAGCCTTTCTAACATCCAGATCCAGCAGGTGTCTCTTGACCTCCTCTCTCGTAATTTCGAACTCCTCCAAGGCCGCCTGGTTTACCTCCCTTTCTCCTACCACAGTGACCTCACCCTGTTCTATTGTGAAGACCTCCTGGAACCTCTTGTTGAGTTCCTCACACACCTCTCTGTCATTCTCTGTATACCTGTCCTCGCCTGTTCTAAGTTTCAATACCTGTTCTTTCACTGTTGTTTTCCTTCTGATGTGACTGTGGAGTAGCTTTGGTTCGGTCTTGGCTTTGTTTGCTATATCATTTTCAAAATTTTTCTCTGCTTCTCTTCTCACCCTGACGTACTCATTCCTGGTTCTCTGGTATCTCTCTCTGCTTTCTGGTGTTCTGTTATTCCGGAAGTTCCTCCACGCCTTTTTGTTCAGTTTCTTCGCTTCCATACATGCCCTATTATACTATGGATTCTTCTGTTGCTTCTCGGATTTTTCCCTTTGGGCCGGGATGAACCTGTTTACTGCCTCCTGACACTTTTGGGTAACATAGTCCATCATACCCTGTACAGACTTGTCTCTGAGGTCTGTGTCCCAAGGTATTTCACTTAGGAAACTTCTCATTTGTTCATAATTCCCCTTTCGGTATGCCAGCCTTTTGATTCCTAGTTCTTTTTGGGGGGAGAAAAGTCCTAGCTCTACCAGGTACTCAAAGTTCAATACACTGTGGTCACTCATTCCCAAGGGCGCTTCCATCTTAACTTCCCTTATATCCCATTCATTTAGGGTAAATATCAAATCAAGCATTGCTGGTTCATCTTCTCCTTTCATTCTTGTTGGTTCTTTGGTGTGCTGGCTTAGAAAGTTTCTTGTTGCCACGTCCAGCAGCTTAGCTCTCCATGTTTCTGGTCCTCCATGCGGGTCTCTGTTCTTCCAATCTATCTTCCCATGGTTGAAGTCTCCCATAATTAGTAGTCCAGATCCATTCCTGCTAGCAACAGAAGCTGCTCTATCTATTATGTTAATGGTGGCCATGTTGTTTCTATCATATTCCTGTCTAGGTCTTCTGTCATTTGGTGGTGGATTATATATGACTGCGACTATAATTTTTTTCCCTCCATTTGTTACAGTACCTGCTATGTAGTCACTGAAACCTTCGCAGCCCTGAATATCCATCTCCTCAAAATCCCAGCCTTGTCTTACCAGCAGAGCTACACCACCCCCACCTCTTCCTTCCCTCTCTTTCCTCATAACATAATAGTCCTGTGGGAACACTGCATTTGTTATCGTTTTCGTGATCTTTGTTTCTGTGAGGGCTATTATGTCTGGGTTTTCCTCTAGTACCAGTTCTCCAAGCTCATTTGCTTTATTTGTAATTCCATCTATGTTTGTGTACATTTGTGTGTGTGTGTGTGTGTGTGTGTGTGTGTGTGTGTGTGTGTGTTTACTAGTTGTGTTTTTACGGGGGTTGAGCTTTGCTCTTTCGGCCCGCCTCTCAACTGTCAATCAACTGTTTACTAACTACTTTTTTTTTTTTTTTTTCCCCACACCACACACACACACACACACACACACACACACCCCAGGAAGCAGCCCGTGACAGCTGACTAACTCCCAGGTACCTATTTACTGCTAGGTAACAGGGGCATTCAGGGTGAAAGAAACTTTGCCCATTTGTTTCTGCCTCGTGCGGGAATCGAACCCGCGCCACAGAATTACGAATCCTGCGCGCTATCCACCAGGTTACGAGGCCCCTTATCCACCAGGCTACGAGGCCCCTGCTGCGACCCCTGCTGCGTGTGTGTGTGTGTGTGTGTGTGTGTGTGTGTGTGTGTGTGTGTGTGTGTGTGTGTGTGTGTGTGTGTGTGTGTGTGTGTGTGTTTATCGAACCCGCATCTAACAAGACGTGACTAACAAACTGCAAAAGAGGGCTCTGGTCCCCCTGTTATCCATCACAGTCTGGCAAGCTCCAGTGATCGTTAGGGGATAACAGACGTATCCTTTCTCATCTACACGGCCGCAATTACAGCAGAATTCCGTCCCTGTGCTTCTGGCGTGGGAGAAGGTTGGGTCTGTGGTGAGGAGGTGCGTCGTCAGGTCTGGCATACCGCACCTCACGACGCACCTGCTCTGACACTGGCATGTGGCAGTGTCCGTCTGTTAGCAAGTGTCAACATCCAGACGAAGCTTGAGCTGTATCTGAGTCCCGCCCAGCTCGCGTACCGCCTTAGGCAACACACACACATACACAGCCATGTCAACAAATAGAAAGCCTTCATGCTTGTCTCTGATAACAAGGAGAGCAGCAATAACAGCAGCAGGAGGGACGGACGACCACGGTAGTGGAACGTGCCTTGCTTTACTCCTTTACAGCGGTCAACACAAAACGATAAAATTAAACAATTAACTGTATTTTTCATGGTGGAAGGAATAATACCCTTTTGAATGCTGGGAAATAACACCAGCTTAGGCCCGGGAAACAGCATCTGGTGTAGCAACAGATCCGTTCTGTGTAATTCTACACTTGCTCCTTTGTTCCAGACTACATACAATCTCTTCTTTATACAATTATTTACACATTTACATTCCTACTTAATCCTGATCCAAGCAGAACTTTGTGACGGAGTATTCTTGACACTTAGGTTGTCTGACCTAAGGTCAAACAAGCCATATAATATTTTATTATTGTATTTTTCTCATAAGATGATCTCTTTGACCCCACTAAGTGCTCCGAGGCTCTGGTGTAGAGAGTGGCGTCGTCATATTACACGTTAAAAAGTACTGGCAGAAACCCTCTTGGAGACAGACAAACTCCAAGACCTTGAGGACCTTGAGGAAGAACTGGACAAGACAAAAGTGGAGGTCATTGTGAAGGAAGAGGATAAGGAGGGATGGCGGCTCGAACTTACATCTACAATTATCATTCTAATACGAAAACAAAATTAACTTTGTAATGAGATGTAATTTATGTAAAATTAGCTTTACCGGTAGTTGAGGTTTCTTTGGTCATAACAGAAGGAAATGTGTATGTGCTGTGTGTCTATGTATTGTGAGTGTGTGTGTGTCGTGTGTATGTGTTGTGTTTATGTGTTCTGTGTGTATGTGTGCGTGTGTACTCACCTAGTTGTGCATGCGGGGGTTGAGCTCTGGCTCTTTGGTCCCGCCTCTCAACCGTCAATCAACAGGTGTACAGGTTCCTGAGCCTATTGGGCTCTATCATATCTACACTTGAAACTGTGTATGGAGTCAGCCTCCACCACATCACTTCCTAATGCATTCCATTTGTCAACCACTCTGACACTAAAAAAGTTCTTTCTAATATCTCTGTGGCTCATTTGGGCACTCAGTTTCCACCTGTGTCCCCTTGTGCGTGTGCCCCCTTGTGTTAAATATCTTTATCTACTCTATCAATTCCCTTGAGAATCTTGAATGTGGTGATCATGTCCCCCCTAACTCTTCTGTCTTCCAGCGAAGTGAGGTTTAATTCCCGTAGTCTCTCCTCGTAGCTCATACCTCTCAGCTCGGGTACTAGTCTGCTGGCAAACCTTTGAACCTTTTCCAGTTTAGTCTTATCCTTGACTAGATATGGACTCCATGCTGGGGCTGCATACTCCAGGATTGGCCTGACATATGTGGTATACAAAGTTCTGAATGATTCCTTACTCAAGTTTCTGAATGCCGATCGTATGTTGGCCAGCCAGGCATATGCCGCTGATGTTATCCGCTTGATATGTGCTGCAGGAGACAGGTCTGGCGTGATATCAACCCCCAAGACTTTTTCTTTCTCTGACTCCTGAAGAATTTCCTCTCCCAGATGATACCTTGTATCTGGCCTCCTGCTCCCTACACCTATCTTCATTACATTACATTTGGTTGGGTTAAACTCTAACAACCATTTGTTCGACCATTCCTTCAGCTTGTCTAGGTCTTCTTGAAGCCTCAAACAGTCATCTTCTGTCTTAATCCTTCTCATAATTTTGGCATCGTCCGCAAACATTGAGAGAAATGAATCTATACCCTCTGGGAGATCATTTACATATATCAGAAACAAGATAGGACCGAGTACAGAGCCCTGTGGGACTCCACTGGTGACTTCACGCCAATCGGAGGTCTCACCC
The DNA here is from genome assembly GCF_040958095.1 of Procambarus clarkii. Classification (NCBI taxonomy): domain Eukaryota; kingdom Metazoa; phylum Arthropoda; class Malacostraca; order Decapoda; family Cambaridae; genus Procambarus; species Procambarus clarkii. The sequence goes on from NC_091178.1 coordinate 18,511,850, forward strand.
CTCACCGTAACTCTCTGCTTCCTATTGCTTAGGTACTCCCTTATCCACTGGAGCACCTTACCCGCTACACCTGCCTGTCTCTCCAGCTTTTGTAGCAGCCTCTTATGTGGTACTGTGTCAAAGGCTTTCCGACAATCCAAGAAAATGCAGTCCGCCCAGCCTTCTCTTTCTTGCTTAATCTTTGTCACCTGGTCGTTGAATTCTATTAAGTCCATCAGGTAAGATTTACCCTCCTTGAACCCGTGTTGGCGATTTGTCACGAAGTCCTTTCTCTCCAGATGTGATACCAGGTTTTTTCTCATGGTCTTCTCCATCACCTTGCATGGTATACAAGTCAAGGACACTGGCCTGTAGTTCAGTGCCTCTTGCCTGTCGCCCTTTTTGTATATTGGGACCACATTCGCCGTCTTCCATATTTCTGGTAGGTCTCCCGTCTCCAGTGACCTACTATACACTATAGAGAGTGGCAAGCAAAGTGCCTCTGCACACTCTTTCAGTACCAATGGCGAGATACCGTCTGGACCAACAGCCTTTCTAACATCCAGATCCAGCAGGTGTCTCTTGACCTCTTTTCTCGTAATTTCGAACTCTTTCAAGGCCGCCTGGTTTACTTCCCTTTCTCCTAGCACAATGACCTCACCTTGTCTGTTGTGAAGACCTCCTGGAACCTTTTGTTGAGTTCTAAACACACCTCTTTGTCATTCTCTGTATACCTGTCCTTGCCTGTTCTAAGTTTTACTACCTGTACTTTCACTGTTGTTTTCCTTCTGATGTGACTGTGGAGTAGCTTTGGTTCGGTCTTGGCTTTGTTCGCTATATCATTTTCAAAATTTTTCTCTGCTTCTCTTCTCACCCTGACATTCTCATTCCTGGTTCTCTGGTATCTCTCTCTGCTTTCTGGTGTTCTGTTATTCCGGAAGTTCCTCCATGCCCTTTTGTTCAGTTTCTTCGCTTCCATACACTCCCTATTATACCATGGATTCTTCTTTTGTTTCTCGGATTTTTCCTTTTGGGCCGGGATGTATCTGTTTACTGCCTCCTGACACTTTTGGGTGACATAGTCCATCATATCTTGTACAGACTTATCTCTGAGGTCTGTGTCCAAAGGTATTTCCCTTAGGAATCTTCTCATCTCATAATTTCCCTTTCGGTATGCCTGCCATTTGTTTCCTAGTTCTTTTAGGGGGGAGATAATTCCTAGCTCTACCAGGTACTCAAAATTCAATACACTGTGATCACTCATTCCCAAGGGTGCTTCCATCTTGATTTCCCTTATATCCGACTCATTTAGGGTAAATATCAAATTAAATTGCTGGTTCATCTTCTCCATCTTCATTCTTGTTGGTTCCTTGATGTGCTGACTTAGAAAGTTTCTTGTTGCCACGTCCAGCAGCTTAGCTCTCCATGTTTCTGGTCCTCCGTGCGGGTCTCTGTTCTCCCAATCTATCTTCCCATGGTTGAAGTCTCTCATGATTAGTAGTCCAGATCCATTCCTGCTAGCAACAGAAGCTGCTCTCTCTATTATGTTAATGGTGGCCATGTTGTTTCTATCATATTCCTGTCTGGGTCTTCTGTCATTTGGTGGTGGATTATATATGACAACAACTATAATTTTTTGCCCTCCAGTTGTTATTGTTCCTATTATGTAGTCACTGAAACCTTCACATCCCTGAACAACCAACTCCTCAAAATCCCAGCCTTTTCTTACCAGCAGAGCTACACCACCACCACCTCTTCCTTCTCTCTCTTTCCTCATAGCATAATAGTCCTGTGGGAACACTGAATTTGTTATGGTTTTCGTTAGCTTTTTTTCTGTGAGAGCTATTATGTCTGGGTTTTCCTCTAGTACCCATTCTCCAAGTTCATTTGCTTTATTTGTAATTCCATCTATGTTAGTGTTCATTGCCTTGAGGCTCACTTTCGTCTGTCCCTTCTCAAATCTCCTCCTTGGTGAGTGTTCTGCTGGTGGAGGAAGCTGTGCTATGGGTGTGAGGATTTGTGAGGTGGATAACTGGGTTGTGTGTGTGTGCGTGTGTGTGTGTGTGTGTATTCACCTAGATGTGTTTGCGGGGGTTGAGCTTTGCTCTTTCGGCCCGCCTCTCAACTGTCAATCAACTGTTTACTAACTACACTAACTACTATTTTTTTTTTTTTCACACGACACACACACACACACACACACACACACACACCCCAGGAAGCAGCCCGTGACAGCTGACTAACTCCCAGGTACCTATTTACTGCTAGGTAACAGGGGCATTCAGGGTGAAAGAAACTTTGCCCATTTGTTTATGCCTCGTGCGGGAATCGAACCCGCGCCACAGAATTACGAGTCCTGCGCGCTATCCACCAGGCTACGAGGCCCCAATGTGTGTGTGTGTGTGTGTGTATGTGTGTGTGTGTGTGTGTGTGTGTGTGTTGTCTGTATGTTATGTGTGTTGTGTGTGTGTTAAGTGTGTGTTGTGTGTGTGTTGTATGTGTTGCGTGTATGTGTTTTGTGTATGTGTTGTGTGTATGTGTTATGTGTATGTTTTGTGTATGTTCTGTGTATGCCCTGTGAATCTGTATATGTTGTGCGTACGTGTTGTGTGTGTATATATATATATATATATATATATATATATATATATATATATATATATATATATATATATATATATATATATGTCGTACCAAGTAGCCAGAACTCACTTCTCAGCCCACTATGCAAGGGCCGATTTGCCTAATAAGCCAAGTTTTACTGAATTAATATATTTTCTTTAATTTTTTTCTTATGAAATGATAAAGCTACCCATTTCATTATGTATGAGGTCAATTTTTTTTTATTGGAGTTGAAATTAATGTAGATATATGACCAAACCTAACCAACCCTACCTAACCTAACCTAACCTATCTTTATAGGTTAGGTTAGGTTAGGTAGGTTAGGTTGTCGAAAAAACATTAATTCATGAAAACTAGGCTTATTAGGCAAATCGGGCCATGCATAGTAGGCTGAGAAGTGAGTTCTGGCTACTAGGTACGACATATATATATATAAATATATATATATATATATATATATATATATAATATGTGAATGAAAACTCACACCCCAGAAGTAACTCGAACCCATACTGCCAGGAGTAACGCAACTGGTATCTACAGGACGCCTTAATCCGCTTGACAATCACAACCGGACATAAGGAAGTGATAGCCGAAGCTATTTGAACCACTTCTCCGCCCACACTCTGATGGTAATCTTGGACATAGCATTGATAAAATGCTATGAATCCACAAGATCTTCTCTGAATGCTCTTTGTTTTCTTCTTCGAGGATGTGGGTCCTTGCAATTGCACCAGAGGTGGTACCCCTAATATATATATATATATACATATATATATATATATATATATATATATATATATATATATATATATATATATATATATATATATATAATGTCGTACCTAGTAGCCAGAACGCACTTCTCAGCCTACTATGCAATGCCCGATTTGCCTAATAAGCCAAGTTATCCTGAATTTATATATTTTTCAATGTTTTTTTCTTATGAAATGATAAAGCTATCCATTTCATTATGTATGAGTTAATTTTGTTTCAATTTGAGTTAAAACTAATATAGATATATGACCGAACCTAACCAACCCTACCTAACCTAACCTATAAAGATAGGTTAGGTTAAGTTAGGTAGCCGAAAAAGTTAGGTTAGGTTAGGTAGGTTAGGTAGTCGAAAAACAATTAATTCATGAAAACTTGACTTATTAGGCAAATCGGGCCTTGCATAGTAGGCTGAGAAGTGAGTCCTGGCTACTAGGTACGACATATATTATATATATAATATATATATATATATATATATATATATATATATATATATATATATATATATATATATATTTATATATATATATATATATATATATATATATATATATATATATATTTATATATATATATATATATATATATATATATATATATATATATATATATATATATATGTCGTACCTAGTAGCCAGAACTCACATCTCAGCCTACTATGCAAGGCCCGATTTGCCTAATAAGTCAAGTTTTCATGAATTAATTGTTTTTCGACTACCTAACCTACCTAACCTAACCTAACCTAACTTTTTCGGCTACCTAACTTAACCTAACCTATAAAGATAGGTTAGGTTAGGTAAGGTAGGGTTGGTTAGGTTCGGTCATATATCTATGTTAGTTTTAACTCAAGTTTTAACTAGGGTAAGGCAGGGTTAGTTTTATCTAGGGTAAGGCAGGTCCTAGTCAACAACGGCTTCTCCAATGGTTTCGTCGAAGACATCATAAGAAGGAAAGTGAAACGCCATGCAACCTCTGAAGAGACAACCAACACAACACCTATACCCCCTATTAGACTATTTTACAGGAACTTCTTTTCCACAGCTCATAAAACGGAGGAAAGGGTCCTGAAAGATATTGTTAATAGAAACGTTATCCCTACAGACAAAAATCAGAGGATACAACTGACGATTTACTATAAAACCAGAAAAACGGCCAGCCTACTCATGAGAAACTCTCCAGACACAAAACAGAACGCTTTAAAAGAGACTAACGGCGTCTATGCCTTCAAATGCCCTCTTGGGGACTGTAAGCTCCAAAAAACCCAGTATATAGGCAAGACAACATCTCTTTCTAGGCGTTTAACGATGCATAAGCAACAGGGCTCCATTAAGGAACATATACTCTCTTCCCACAACCAAACCATCGCCAGAGAAATCCTAGTAAACAACACAGAAATCATCGATAGATACAGCGATAGCAGGCGGCTTGACGTTTGTGAGGCATTACACATCAAGAAGTCAACACCAGCAATCAACAGCCAATTAATGCACAACTATATTCTACCCACCTCAAGACTCCGCTCCAATATAGAAGCATCAAGAAATATGGACCAATAGGCTTTCTACAATCACTTCTATTCAATACCCATTGTTTCGTGTTCTGGCTTGTGTTGATGAAATTAATACCTTATTAAATGCCACCTCACCCCATCCACCTCACTCAAATGTAGATATAAACAAAATCGGAGATGTTCTATTCTATTCAGTAAGTTCTATTCAGTTGTGTATATGTTAACTAAAGTCTTTGAAAATGTAATAAGTTTTACGAAACGCGCTCAAGTGTCGCGTCAAACTAGAAATAAAAATGAATTTTGGAGAATTGATTTTTGAATTACCTCCAACAGTGAAAAGAAATGTACGAAAGATTGAGAAAATTCGTGTTAGAATTATTAATCTTACTTTTTCGGTCATTTAATAATATGTCTACAGGAAAGACTGCTACCAAAATATACTAATATATATATATATATATATATATATATATATATATATATATATATATATATATATATATACATATATATATATATATATATATATATATATATAATGTTGTACCTAGTAGCCAGATCACAGTACTCGGTCTACTATGCAAGGTCCGATTTGCCTAATAAGCCAAGTTTTCCTGAATTTATATATTTTTCTAATTTTCTTCTTATGAAATGATAAAGCTATCCATTTCATTATATTTAAGATGATTTTCTTTAATTTGAGTTAAAACTAATGTAGAAATATGACCGAACCTAACCTACCCTACCAAACCTAACCTAACCTAGCCTAAAATAATATAACTAAGTCAATAATTTATGTTCCTAGTATAATATAATAGTTAAAATAACCTAATTGGAAACATTTTGTTGAAAATTTAGAAAATCACTCGGCCTATTAGGCACATCGGGCCTTGCATAGTAGGTCGAGAAGTGCGTTCTGGCTACTAGGTACGATATATATATATATATATATATATATATATATATATATATATATATATATATATATATATATATGTAGAAATACAACTAAACTTAACCTTTTGGCCTCCTGTTGTACCCAGATTATTGTATAGAAATTTGTACTTCTCTCTTAGTCTTATTGACAGCGGAAGCAGTCATGAGCGTGTTGAAGTAGTTTTTGAGAGTGTGTTGCCATCTGCTGTGTATGCCAACCCCTACACCGGATGCACGGTGTAAGGGTTGGCACCTCCTGAGCGCCGGATGGCAAATTTATGAGAGGGTCACCGGTCTTGGTGGTGACGGGAAGTGACATTTTGGGACGGTCTGAGACATGGACAAGGTCTTGTTGTGTAGAGCGCAGGACATGTGACCACACGTGACTTGGGCAAGTTGAATAAATAATGAGGCAGGCAAGTGGCAGAGTCAGTGAGGTGCAGTTCAACCAAGGAGGTTAAGGCCCAGGAAGCCAATGTGGTCTCAGCCAGTTAGCAGAGATGAACGGTCGACATGACCAATACGCATATACTCTGCAGCAGTACAGAGCATACTGCTGGAGCACGGGAATGGTTCGTGAGTACCATGTCAGTATTATGAGCGACTAATGTGGGCTCATAATTTGGGAGAGAACTTAGGGCATTCTCCGAAGATTAGAGATTATTAAGATTTAAGATGTGACCAGTGAATGCTGTGTGGGGGATCACGTGGTTGAGATCCTAGGCGGGGTCAAGGGATTGTATTTATGAAATATAATTGTACATATAGTTATGTATACTTAACAGTGTTACTTAAGCACTCTTCCTGTGGTTTCCTGTCCATCATAGTTTCATTGGAGGAGAACTGGATTTAATGACATATATGATAAATATAGTTTGAATATATCTGTACTGAGGTAAACTGGGTTACAACAATTTTCCAACCTCAAATAGACAAATATTTCCGATAACATAAATAGTACAAGGGGTACTCGGCAGTGCCCGGGTCTCTTCCGTTCTCTCCTAATCCCCCCTTCCTCCCTCTCGTCCATTCTTCCTCCCTCTTTCCCCCCCCTTCCATTGTCCTCCTTCCCTCCCTCCTATACTCCCACCGTACGAAATAGTCTCCCTAATCTTCCATTCTCATGTAACGTTGATGCAAAGTCGATAACAGTCAAGAGTTCGGCTACACAACTCTCTATGGACAACCAAACAGTATTGAGAGTACACGGGAGACTTTCATTATTGTACAGGAGCCGCTAGACCTACGTAGAGAGGGGCATGGGAGGAGGACTCCAACCATCCATAGCACGCACCATACAGGCACAGTTCACCATGGAAAGTTGCATGAGGCTAACCACAGATATCTGGCCCTCTTGAGGTTGTCTTGAGATGATCTCGGGGCTTAGCGTCCCCGCGGCCCGGTCCTCGACCAGGCCTCCTTTTTGTTACACATCCACAGGAAGCAGCCCGTAGCAGCTGTTTAACTCCCACATACTTATGTACAGCTAGGCGAACAGGGCCATCAGGCTGAACGGAACTCTGCCCATTTGTTTCCGCCGGAGATCGAACTCGGAAACTTAGGACCACGAATCCCGTGCGCTGTCCATTCAGCCGTCAGTCACCAGTCAGGCCTGCAGCACCGATGAGACAGACCGACATTCTCTCGTGAATATTTAGATATATTAACGAAATTTAAATTGTGGGCGGAATGAGAATGCAAAAAAATGTCCACTCGACATTTAAGCCAGATTAAAATATGCCTGAATCAATTTACATTGAAAAATGTGATTGATGAATTCTGCGTAGAAGCAATAAATGATAAAGGAAAAATTATAATAGCATTTCAAAGTTATAATGAGTGACGTCTATGCAAGAGCTGGGAAATCATTTGGTGTCAGGCTGTTCAATTGCAAAATTAAATTTGCCTGAAAAAATAAAAATAATTTTTTTTCTGAAGTTGAAGTCAAAGATTACGGGCTTGGGAAGGTCAGCGCTGATGGCCCAACTTGTCCTCTTAAAAAGAACGTCGCTTTTGGCCGTTTACCCGTATGGCCGAATTTGGACGTAATATGAAAATGAAAATAAATTTGGTTACTTTTTTTTCAACAACAGTAAGTTAAGGGTCCTCTGATAGGTTAGGTGGGCAGGAAATTCTTATAAAGTTTCAAAACGTTATGAAAAACGTTAATTTAAAGAGTCCTCTCATAACCTCTACGCGTACGCCGGACGACTCAAATAGAAAACGGAACAGTACGTCACTTTTGTGAGTCGATTTCATTTCTAATTACGTCCAAATTTGGCCATAGCGCGCATACCAGCCAAGAGTGACGTTATTTTTAAGAGGACGATGGCCATAGCCTCAGCGACTGTCAGTATGTGATAACTTGTGTAGAGAAGGTCCGTAATACATATGACAACCACAAAACTTATAAATATGAATTAACATATGTATGTTAATACTGTATGAATGTGTTTTAATGTCCCAAAATATGTGTCCGCAGTGTTGAGGGAGTGACAAATTACTCAACGTATATACCCAGGTTTACTAATCAACACAAAAAAACACAAAGACCAAGATAGATAAGTCCAGCACCGACAAGAGCAACACCGACCGAGCCAACCTTAAACATCGGGAAGCTCCACACCCTCCTGAGGTACAGGGCCGTGCTCCACACCATCCTGAGTTACAGGGCCGTGCTCCACTCCATCCTGAGGTACAGGGCCGTGCTCCACACCCTCCTGAGGTACAGGGCCGTGCTCCACACCCTCCTGAGAGACAGGGCCGTGCTCCACACCATCCTGAGGTACAGGGCCGTGCTCCACACCCTCCTGAGGTACAGGGCCGTGCTCCACACCATCCTGAGGTACAGGGCCGTGCTCCACACCCTCCTGAGGTACAGGGCCGTGCTCCACACCATCCTGAGGTACAGGGCCGTGCTCCACACCATCCTGAGGTACAGGGCCGTGCTCCACACCATCCTGAGGTACAGGGCCGTGCTCCACACCCTCCTGAGGTACAGGGCCGTGCTCCACACCATCCTGAGGTACAGGGCCGTGCTCCACACCATCCTGAGGTACAGGGCCGTGCTCCACACCATCCTGAGGTACAGGGCCGTGCTCCACACCATCCTGAGGTACAGGGCCGTGCTCCACACCATCCTGAGTTACAGGGCTGTGCTCCACACCATCCTGAGTTACAGGGCCGTGCTCCACACCATCCTGAGGTACAGGGCCGTGCTCCACACCCTCCTGAGGTACAGGGTCGTGCTCCACACCCTCCTGAGTTACAGGGCCGTGCTCCACACCATCCTGAGGTACAGGGCCGTGCTCCACACCCTCATGAGGTACAGGGCCGTGCTCCACACCATCCTGAGGTACAGGGCCGTGCTCCACACCCTCCTGAGGTACAGGGTCGTGCTCCACACCCTCCTGCGTTACAGGGCCGTGCTCCACACCCTCCTGAGGTACAGGGCCGTGCTCCACACCCTCATGAGGTACAGGGCCGTGCTCCACACCATCCTGAGGTACAGGGCCGTGCTCCACACCCTCCTGAGGTACAGGGCCGTGCTCCACACCCTCCTGAGTTACAGGGCCGTGCTCCACACCCTCCTGAGAGACAGGGCCGTGCTCCACACCATCCTGAGGTACAGGGCCGTGCTCCACACCATCCTGAGGTACAGGGCCGTGCTCCACACCCTCCTGAGGTACAGGGTCGTGCTCCACACCCTCCTGAGTTACAGGGCCGTGCTCCACACCCTCCTGAGGTACAGGGCCGTGCTCCACACCCTCATGAGGTACAGGGCCGTGCTCCACACCATCCTGAGGTACAGGGCCGTGCTCCACACCCTCCTGAGGTACAGGGCCGTGCTCCACACCCTCCTGAGGTACAGGGCCGTGCTCCACACCCTCCTGAGGTAAAGGGCCGTGCTCCACACCCTCCTGAGGTACAGGGCCGTGCTCCACACCCTCCTGAGGTACAGGGCCTTGCTCCACGCCCTCCTGAGGTACAGGGCCGTGCTCCACACCCTCCTGAGGTACAGGGCCGTGCTCCACACCCTCCTGAGGTACAGGGCCGTGCTCCACACCCTCCTGAGGTACAGGGCCGTGCTCCACACCATCCTGAGGTACAGGGCCGTGCTCCACACCCTCCTGAGGTACAGGGCCGTGCTCCACACCCTCCTGAGTTACAGGGCCGTGCTCCACACCCTCCTGAGGTACAGGGCCGTGCTCTACACCCTCCTGAGGTACAGGGCCGTGCTCCACACCCTCATGAGGTACAGGGCCGTGCTCCACACCCTCATGAGGTACAGGGCCGTGCTCCACACCCTCATGAGGTACAGGGCCGTGCTCCACACCCTCATGAGGTACAGGGCCGTGCTCCACACCCTCATGAGGTACAGGGCCGTGCTCCACACCCTCATGAGGTACAGGGCCGTGCTTCACACCCTCATGAGGTACAGGGCCGTGCTCCACACCCTCATGAGGTACAGGGCCGTTCTCCACACCCTCATGAGGTACAGGGACGTGCTCCACACCCTCCTGAGGGACAGGGCCGTGCTCCACACCATCCTGAGGTACAGGGCCGTGCTCCACACCATCCTGATGTACAGAGCCGTGCTCCACACCCTCCTGAGGTACAGGGCCATGCTCCACACCATCCTGAGGTACAGGGCCGTGCTCCACACCCTCCTGAGGTACAGGGCCGTGCTCCACACCCTCATGAGGTACAGGGCCGTGCTCCACACCATCCTGAGGTACAGAGCCGTGCTCCACACCCTCCTGAGGTACAGGGCCGTGCTCCACACCCTCCTGAGGTACAGGGCCGTGCTCCACACCATCCTGAGGTACAGGGCCATGCTCCACACCCTCCTGAGGTACAGGGCCGTGCTCCACACCCTCCTGAGGTACAGGGCCGTGCTCCACACGCTCATGAGGTACAGGGCCGTGCTCCACACCCTGCTGAGGTGCAGGGCCGTGCTCCACACCCTCCTGAGGTACAGGGCCGTGCTCCACACCCCTCCTGAGTTACAGGGCCGTGCTCCACACCATCCTGAGGAACAGGGCCGTGCTCCACACCATCCTGAGGAACAGGGCCGTGCTCCACACCCTCCTGAGGTACAGGGCCGTGCTCCACACCATCCTGAGTTACAGGGCCGGGCTCCACACCATCCTGAGGTACAGGGCCGTGCTCTACGATAACACCACGTGCTCCACACCCTCCTGAGGGACAGGGCCGTGCTCTACGATAACACCACGTGCTCCACACCCTCCTGAGGGACAGGGCCGTGCTCTACGATAACACCACGTGCATCACACCCTCCTGAGAGACAGGGCCGTGCTCTACGATAACACCACGTGCTCCACACCCTCCTGAGAGACAGGGCCGTGCTCTACGATAACACCACGTGCTCCTCACCCTCCTGAGGTACAGGGCCGTGCTCCACACCCTCCTGAGGTACAGGGCCGTGCTCCACACCCTCCTGAGGTACAGGGCCGTGCTCCACACCCTCCTGAGGTACAGGGCCGTGCTCCACACCCTCCTGAGGTACAGGGCCGTGCTCCACACCTTCCTGAGGTACAGGGCCGTGCTCCACACCCTCCTGAGATACAGGGCCGTGCTCCACACCCTCCTGAGAGACAGGGCCGTGCTCCACACCCTCCTGAGAGACAGGGCCGTGCTCCACACCCTCCTGAGAGACAGGGCCGTGCTCCACACCCTCCTGAGAGACAGGACCGTGCATCACACCCTCCTGAGGTACAGGGCCGTGCTCCACACCCTCCTGAGGTACAGGGCCGTGCTCCACACCCTCCTGAGGTACAGGGCCGTGCTCCACACCCTCATGAGGTACAGGGCCGTGCTCCACACCATCCTGAGGTACAGGGCCGTGCTCCACACCCTCCTGAGGTACAGGGCCGTGCTCCACACCCTCCTGAGTTACAGGGCCGTGCTCCACACCCTCCTGAGTTACAGGGCCGTGCTCCACACCATCCTGAGGTACAGGGCCGTGCTCCACACCCTCCTGAGAGACAGGGCCGTGCATCACACCCTCCTGAGGTACAGGGCCGTGCTCCACACCATCCTGAGGTACAGGGCCGTGCTCCACACCCTCCTGAGGTACAGGGCCGTGCTCCACACCCTCCTGAAGTACAGGGCCGTGCTCCACACCATCCTGAGGTACAGGGCCGTGCTCCACACCCTCCTGAGGTACAGGGCTGTGCTCCACACCCTCCTGAGGTACAGGGCCGTGCTCCACACCCTCCTGAGGTACAGGGCCGTGCTCCACACCCTCCTGAGGTACAGGGCCGTGCTCCACACCCTCATGAGGTACAGGGCCGTGCTCCACACCCTCATGAGGTACAGGGCCGTGCTCCACACCCTCATGAGGTACAGGGCCGTGCTCCACACCCTCATGAGGTACAGGGCCGTGCTCCACACCCTCATGAGGTACAGGGCCGTGCTCCACACCCTCATGAGGTACAGGGCCGTGCTTCACACCCTCATGAGGTACAGGGCCGTGCTCCACACCCTCATGAGGTACAGGGCCGTTCTCCACACCCTCATGAGGTACAGGGACGTGCTCCACACCCTCCTGAGGGACAGGGCCGTGCTCCACACCATCCTGAGGTACAGGGCCGTGCTCCACACCATCCTGAGGTACAGAGCCGTGCTCCACACCCTCCTGAGGTACAGGGCCATGCTCCACACCATCCTGAGGTACAGGGCCGTGCTCCACACCCTCCTGAGGTACAGGGCCGTGCTCCACACCCTCATGAGGTACAGGGCCGTGCTCCACACCATCCTGAGGTACAGAGCCGTGCTCCACACCCTCCTGAGGTACAGGGCCGTGCTCCACACCCTCCTGAGGTACAGGGCCGTGCTCCACACCATCCTGAGGTACAGGGCCATGCTCCACACCCTCCTGAGGTACAGGGCCGTGCTCCACACCCTCCTGAGGTACAGGGCCGTGCTCCACACCCTCATGAGGTACAGGGCCGTGCTCCACACCCTGCTGAGGTGCAGGGCCGTGCTCCACACCCTCCTGAGGTACAGGGCCGTGCTCCACACCCCTCCTGAGTTACAGGGCCGTGCTCCACACCATCCTGAGGAACAGGGCCGTGCTCCACACCATCCTGAGGAACAGGGCCGTGCTCCACACCCTCCTGAGGTACAGGGCCGTGCTCCACACCATCCTGAGTTACAGGGCCGGGCTCCACACCATCCTGAGGTACAGGGCCGTGCTCTACGATAACACCACGTGCTCCACACCCTCCTGAGGGACAGGGCCGTGCTCTACGATAACACCACGTGCTCCACACCCTCCTGAGGGACAGGGCCGTGCTCTACGATAACACCACGTGCATCACACCCTCCTGAGAGACAGGGCCGTGCTCTACGATAACACCACGTGCTCCACACCCTCCTGAGAGACAGGGCCGTGCTCTACGATAACACCACGTGCTCCTCACCCTCCTGAGGTACAGGGCCGTGCTCCACACCCTCCTGAGGTACAGGGCCGTGCTCCACACCCTCCTGAGGTACAGGGCCGTGCTCCACACCCTCCTGAGGTACAGGGCCGTGCTCCACACCCTCCTGAGGTACAGGGCCGTGCTCCACACCTTCCTGAGGTACAGGGCCGTGCTCCACACCCTCCTGAGGTACAGGGCCGTGCTCCACACCCTCCTGAGAGACAGGGCCGTGCTCCACACCCTCCTGAGAGACAGGGCCGTGCTCCACACCCTCCTGAGAGACAGGGCCGTGCTCCACACCCTCCTGAGAGACAGGGCCGTGCATCACACCCTCCTGAGGTACAGGGCCGTGCTCCACACCCTCCTGAGGTACAGGGCCGTGCTCCACACCCTCCTGAGGTACAGGGCCGTGCTCCACACCCTCATGAGGTACAGGGCCGTGCTCCACACCATCCTGAGGTACAGGGCCGTGCTCCACACCCTCCTGAGGTACAGGGCCGTGCTCCACACCCTCCTGAGTTACAGGGCCGTGCTCCACACCCTCCTGAGTTACAGGGCCGTGCTCCACACCATCCTGAGGTACAGGGCCGTGCTCCACACCCTCCTGAGAGACAGGGCCGTGCATCACACCCCCCTGAGGTACAGGGCCGTGCTCCACACCATCCTGAGGTACAGGGCCGTGCTCCACACCCTCATGAGGTACAGGGCCGTGCTCCACACCATCCTGAGGTACAGGGCCGTGCTCCACACCCTCCTGAGGTACAGGGTCGTGCTCCGCACCCTCCTGCGTTACAGGGCCGTGCTCCACACCCTCCTGAGGTACAGGGCCGTGCTCCACACCCTCATGAGGTACAGGGCCGTGCTCCACACCATCCTGAGGTACAGGGCCGTGCTCCACACCCTCCTGAGGTACAGGGCCGTGCTCCACACCCTCCTGAGTTACAGGGCCGTGCTCCACACCCTCCTGAGAGACAGGGCCGTGCTCCACACCATCCTGAGGTACAGGGCCGTGCTCCACACCATCCTGAGGTACAGGGCCGTGCTCCACACCCTCCTGAGGTACAGGGTCGTGCTCCACACCCTCCTGAGTTACAGGGCCGTGCTCCACACCCTCCTGAGGTACAGGGCCGTGCTCCACACCCTCCTGAGTTACAGGGCCGTGCTCCACACCCTCCTGAGTTACAGGGCCGTGCTCCACACCATCCTGAGGTACAGGGCCGTGCTCCACACCCTCCTGAGAGACAGGGCCGTGCATCACACCCTCCTGAGGTACAGGGCCGTGCTCCACACCATCCTGAGGTACAGGGCCGTGCTCCACACCCTCCTGAGGTACAGGGCCGTGCTCCACACCCTCCTGAAGTACAGGGCCGTGCTCCACACCATCCTGAGGTACAGGGCCGTGCTCCACACCCTCCTGAGGTACAGGGCTGTGCTCCACACCCTCCTGAGTTACAGGGCCGTGCTCCACACCCTCCTGAGGTACAGGGCCGTGCTCCACACCCTCCTGAGGTACAGGGCCGTGCTCCACACCCTCATGAGGTACAGGGCCGTGCTCCACACCCTCATGAGGTACAGGGCCGTGCTCCACACCCTCATGAGGTACAGGGCCGTGCTCCACACCCTCCTGAGTTACAGGGCCGTGCTCCACACCCTTCTGAGTTACAGGGCCGTGCTCCACACCATCCTGAGGTACAGGGCCGTGCTCCACACCCTCCTGAGGTACAGGGCCGTGCTCCACACCCTCCTGAGGTACAGGGCCGTGCTCCACACCCTCCTGAGGTAAAGGGCCGTGCTCCACACCCTCCTGAGGTACAGGGCCGTGCTCCACACCCTCCTGAGGTACAGGGCCTTGCTCCACACCCTCCTGAGGTACAGGGCCGTGCTCCACACCCTCCTGAGGTACAGGGCCGTGCTCCACACCCTCCTGAGGTACAGGGCCGTGCTCCACACCCTCCTGAGGTATAGGGCCGTGCTCCACACCATCCTGAGGTACAGGGCCGTGCTCCACACCCTCCTGAGGTACAGGGCCGTGCTCCACACCCTCCTGAGTTACAGGGCCGTGCTCCACACCCTCCTGAGGTACAGGGCCGTGCTCCACACCCTCCTGAGGTACAGGGCCGTGCTCCACACCCTCATGAGGTACAGGGCCGTGCTCCACACCCTCATGAGGTACAGGGCCGTGCTCCACACCCTCATGAGGTACAGGGCCGTGCTCCACACCCTCATGAGGAACAGGGCCGTGCTCCACACCCTCATGAGGTACAGGGCCGTGCTCCACACCCTCATGAGGTACAGGGCCGTGCTCCACACCCTCATGAGGTACAGGGCCGTGCTCCACACCCTCATGAGGTACAGGGCCGTGCTCCACACCCTCATGAGGTACAGGGCCGTTCTCCACACCCTCATGAGGTACAGGGACGTGCTCCACACCCTCCTGAAGGACAGGGCCGTGCTCCACACCATCCTGAGGTACAGGGCCGTGCTCCACACCATCCTGAGGTACAGAGCCGTGCTCCACACCCTCCTGAGGTACAGGGCCATGCTCCACACCATCCTGAGGTACAGGGCCGTGCTCCACACCCTCCTGAGGTACAGGGCCGTGCTCCACACCCTCATGAGGTACAGGGCCGTGCTCCACACCATCCTGAGGTACAGGGCCGTGCTCCACACCCTCCTGAGGTACAGGGCCGTGCTCCACACCCTCCTGAGGTACAGGGCCGTGCTCCACACCATCCTGAGGTACAGGGCCATGCTCCACACCCTCCTGAGGTACAGGGCCGTGCTCCACACCCTCCTGAGGTACAGGGCCGTGCTCCACACCCTCATGAGGTACAGGGCCGTGCTCCACACCCTGCTGAGGTGCAGGGCCGTGCTCCACACCCTCCTGAGGTACAGGGCCGTGCTCCACACCCCTCCTGAGTTACAGGGCCGTGCTCCACACCATCCTGAGGAACAGGGCCGTGCTCCACACCATCCTGAGGAACAGGGCCGTGCTCCACACCCTCCTGAGGTACAGGGCCGTGCTCCACACCATCCTGAGTTACAGGGCCGTGCTCCACACCATCCTGAGGTACAGGGCCGTGCTCTACGATAACACCACGTGCTCCACACCCTCCTGAGGGACAGGGCCGTGCTCTACGATAACACCACGTGCTCCACACCCTCCTGAGGGACAGGGCCGTGCTCTACGATAACACTACGTGCATCACACCCTCCTGAGAGACAGGGCCGTGCTCTACGATAACACCACGTGCTCCACACCCTCCTGAGAGACAGGGCCGTGCTCTACGATAACACCACGTGCTCCTCACCCTCCTGAGGTACAGGGCCGTGCTCCACACCCTCCTGAGGTACAGGGCCGTGCTCCACACCCTCCTGAGGTACAGGGCCGTGCTCCACACCCTCCTGAGGTACAGGGCCGTGCTCCACACCCTCCTGAGGTACAGGGCCGTGCTCCACACCTTCCTGAGGTACAGGGCCGTGCTCCACACCCTCCTGAGGTACAGGGCCGTGCTCCACACCCTCCTGAGAGACAGGGCCGTGCTCCACACCCTCCTGAGAGACAGGGCCGTGCTCCACACCCTCCTGAGAGACAGGGCCGTGCTCCACACCCTCCTGAGAGACAGGGCCGTGCTCCACACCCTCCTGAGAGACAGGGCCGTGCATCACACCCTCCTGAGGTACAGGGCCGTGCTCCACACCCTCCTGAGGTACAGGGCCGTGCTCCACACCCTCCTGAGGTACAGGGCCGTGCTCCACACCCTCCTGAGGTACAGGGCCGTGCTCCACACCCTCCTGAGGTACTGGGCCGTGCTCCACACCCTCCTGAGGTACAGGGCCGTGCTCCACACCCTCCTGAGGTACAGGGCCGTGCTCTACGATAACACCACGTGCTCCACACCCTCCTGAGGTACAGGGCCGTGCTCTACGATAACACCACGTGCTCCACACCCTCCTGAGGTACAGGGCCGTGCTCAACGATAACACCACGTGCTCCACACCCTCCTGAGGTACAGGGCCGTGCCCCACACCCTCCTGAGGTACAGGGCCGTGCTCTACGATAACACCACGTGCACCACACCCTCCTGAGGGACAGGGCCGTGCTCTACGATAACACCACGTGCACCACACCCTCCTGAGGGACAGGGCCGTGCTCTACGATAACACCACGTGCACCACAACCTGAACGCAAAACAAATAGAGCGTCAGTGCTTCAAGGGCTCACGGAGAGACGTGTTCAGGTTCGCTACGACAACAGAAAAACTCGAGGCCTTTGTGTTTACTTGTTAACCACATGCAAGTGGGTGTAAGAGCCCGAGATGTTTGTCAACAACAGCAGGAGATCTCGTCGTTTACAGTCGTAAATCAACACAAAAGCACTCAATACTTCAGTGCTGAATTGTTATAGAAAATAATGTCAATGAACATTTCAACCAATGTTTTAACTGTTTTTAGTATATGTTTGCAATTTAATTTTGTTGTTTGTAAACCAAGCATGCGCCGATTTATCCACTGAGCGGAGTAGCAGTGCTGTGGAGCACAGCCAGGTGGAGCTCCCGCTGTGGAGCACAACCAGGTGGGGCTCCCGCTGTGGAGCACAGCCAGGTGGGGCTCCCGCTGTGGAGCACAGCCAGGTGGGGCTCCCGCTGTGGAGCACAGCCAGGTGGGACTCCCGCTGTGATGGGAGAGGCTCGAAGCACCATCTTTACCTACTGGGGAAGTCTATACTTAGTGCCTGGTTCGACCACCCCGTCACCAGCCACCCAAGCCTCCCTGGGCCGCACCACCACCCACCCAAGCCTCCCTGGGCCACTCCACCACCCACCCAAGCCTCCCTGGGCCGCTCCACCACCCACTCAAGCCTCCCTGGGCCGCACCACCACCCACCCAAGCCTCCCTGGGCCGCTCCACCACCCACCCAAGCCTCCCTGGGCCGCTCCACCACCCACCCAAGCCTCCCTGGGCCGCTCCACCACCCACCCAAGTTTCCCTGGGCCGCTCCACCACCCACCCAAGTTTCCCTGGGCCGCTCCACCACCCACCCAAGCCTCCCTGGGCCGCTCCACCACCCACCCAAGCCTCCCTGGGCCGCTCCACCACCCACCCAAGCCTCCCTGGGCCGCTCCACCACCCACCCAAGCCTCCCTGGGCCGCTCCACCACCCACCCAAGTTTCCCTGGGCCGCTCCACCACCCACCCAAGTTTCCCTGGGCCGCTCCACCACCCACCCAAGCATCCCCGGGCCGCTCCACCACCCACCCAAGCCTCCCTGGGCCGCTCCACCACCCACCCAAGCCTCCCTGGGCCGCTCCACCACCCACCCAAGCCTCCCTGGGCCGCTCCACCACCCACCCAAGTTTCCCTGGGCCGCTCCACCACCCACCCAAGCCTCCCTGGGCCGCTCCACCACCCACCCAAGTTTCCCTGGGCCGCTCCACCACCCACCCAAGCATCCCCGGGCCGCTCCACCACCCACCCAAGCCTCCCTGGGCCGCTCCACCACCCACCCAAGCCTCCCTGGGCCGCTCCACCACCCACCCAAGCCTCCCTGGACCGCTCCACCACCCCCCCAAGCTTTCCTGGGCCGCTCCACCACCCACCCAAGCCTCCCTGGGCCGCTCCACCACCCACCCAAGCCTCCCTGGGCAGCACCACCACCCACCCAAGCCTCCCTGGACCGCTCCACCACCCCCCCCAAGCTTTCCTGGGCCGCTCCACCACCCACCCAAGCCTCCCTGGGCCGCTCCACCACCCACCCAAGCCTCCCTGGGCCGCTCCACCACCCACCCAAGCCTCCCTGGGCAGCACCACCACCCACCCAAGCCTCCCTGGACCGCTCCACCACCCCCCCCAAGCTTTCCTGGGCCGCTCCACCACCCACCCAAGCCTCCCTGGGCCGCTCCACCACCCACCCAAGCCTCCCTGGGCCGCTCCACCACCCACCCAAGCCTCCCTGGGCTGCTGCACCACCCACCCAAGCCTCCCTGGGCCACTCCACCACCCACCCAAGCCTCCCTGGGCCGCTCCACCACCCACCCAAGCCTCCCTGGGCCGCTCCACCACCCACCCAAGCCTCCCTGGGCCGCTCCACCACCCACCCAAGCCTCCCTGGGCCGCTCCACCACCCACCCAAGCCTCCCTGGGCCGCTCCACCACCCACCCAAGCCTCCCTGGGCCGCTCCACCACCCACCCAAGCCTCCCTGGGCTGCTGCACCACCCACCCAAGCCTCCCTGGGCCACTCCACCACCCACCCAAGCCTCCCTGGGCCGCTCCACCACCCACCCAAGCCTCCCTGGGCCGCTCCACCACCCACCCAAGCCTCCCTGGGCCGCTCCACCACCCACCCAAGCCTCCCTGGGCCGCTCCAAGACCCACCCAAGCCTCCCTGGGCCGCTCCACCACCCACCCAAGCCTCCCTGGGCCGCTCCACCACCCCCCCCAAGCCTCCCTGGGCCGCTCCACCACCCGCCCAAGCCTCCCTGGGCCGCTCCACCACCCACCCAAGCCTCCCTGGGCCGCTCCACCACCACCCAAGCCTGTCTGGTGCCATTATACAATATTCTGGGAGGTGGGGACACAGCCGGCAGTATGCGTCCTGCCAGACTATCACTGGCGTCTACTCGGGCCTACAGTATTCCCGGAGAACTTCAAACAAGCTGCTACCGGTGCCGTATATCTATATAAATAAAAATGTAAATGTTCGTTTGTTCAAAATCGCTAATCTCCGAAAGTTCTTCACTGATTCCTTTGAAATTTTCACACAACGCTCCATTCGCATCCGAGCAGGTTTTTATATACATACTATATAGATGTCACGTCTGTGATGGGAAAAAACATGTTTTTTTTTAACTGTATTTTTCATGTGAGGAAAATCTTCAAAACCTCTTTACCAGTTGTTTTGAAATTCTGACACATCGTTGTATTAAAATAGGCGCGTGTTTTTAGATACCTACTATATACATGCCTCACCTGTGACAGGAAACAACTTGCTTTTTTTTTTTTTAAAAAAACAACGCTATCTGTTGGACGTAAGAGCAACACGCTGTAATCTCCAAAAGTTATTCACCGATTGCTTTGAAATTTTGACCCAACATTCCATTCGAACATTCGCACGTTTTTATATACCAACTATATAGATACCACACCTGTGACAGGTAAAAACATGTTTTTTTTTTTTAAACAGCGTCATCTGTTGCAAGTAATAGCAATACACGCTAAACTAAATGTTACAATTCCATTTCAATATTTCTGACAGCATTGATAAATTGAATTTTCATAGGTTTCGATTTATTTTCATTTTAATTTAATTATTTTGTGTGACATTGCGTTGGAATTCAGCTGTGTTGTTTACCATACCATTCATTTCGAGAGTATAAGTATACATGCAACACCTGTCAATTTCTTATTCTTTCAATTATGCACCTTACCCATCCCGTGGGCGGTGGTATAAAGGGTTAGAGAGGTGGGACAGGTAAAAGAACATGCCTTTTATGAAAAACAGCACCATCTGTTGCACGTAGGAGCAACACATTCTATACTAAATATGTTACAATTCTATGTCAATGGTTTCCAATTTCATTGATATATTGAATTTTTATAGATTTCGAATTATTTTAATTTTGATTTCATTATTTTGAGTAAAATTGCATTGGAATTGAGCTGTGTTTTTTACTATACCGTTCAGTTTTTGTGTATAGTTTATTTGTTTATTATTTCAATGTTTTTCATTTTGTTTTTTAACTGTTTTTCTTATATTTCCATTATGGGAACATCAGATAATTTCGGAATGCATCAGATGAGAGTGTGGAGAATGATGGGAAAGACGAGAGGACGAGGTTACAGGGGAGGAGGGGTAATGGTGGCGAGGACGAAGGTACAGGGGAGTTGGGGAGGGTGGGGAGGATGAGGGTATGGGAAGGAGGGAATGGTAGGGAGGACGAGAGAACGCTGGAGTGGGGGATGATGGGGAGAACAAATGGACGAGGGAGATGGGAAACGGTGGGTACACCATGCCAGCTGCCCCTAGTGTTACTGGGGACGCTGGGTACACCATGCCAGCTGCCCCTGGTGTTACTGGGGGCGCTGGGTATATGTTGGGCAGCCAGGATATATCTTTCAGTTTTTGTATTATTCTATCTATATAAATAAAAATGGAAATGTTCGTTTGTTCATAATTGCTAATCTCAGAAAGTTCTTTACCGATTGCTTTGAAATTTCCATACAATGTTCAACTGGCATTCGAGCGGGTTTTTATATATACATATTATATAGATGTCATGTCTGTGTCAGAAAAGACAAGCTTTTTTGAAAAACAGTTTTTTTCCATGTGTTTTTCATGTGAGGGGAAATCTTCGAAACCTCTTTACCGATTGCTTTGAAATTTTGACACAACATTGCATTCGAATAGGCGCGTGTTTTTATATACTTACTATATACATGCCTCACCTGTGACAGGAGAAAACATGCTTTTTTGAAAAACAGTGCCCTCTGTTGGACGTAAGATCATCACACGCTCAAATCTCCGAAACTTCTTCACCAATTGCTTTGAAATTTTGACACAACGTTCCATTCGAATATGCACGTGTTTTTATATACCTACTATATAGATGTCACACCTGTGACGGGTAAAAACATGCTTTTTTTTTTAAACAGTGCCATCTATTGTACGTAATATCAACACTCACAAACTATACTAAATTCGTTATGATTCCATTTCAATGTTTCTGACTGCATTGATAAATTTAATTTTCATAGATTTCGACTTGCTTTCATTTTTATTTAATTATTTTGTGTGACATTGCATTAGAATCCAGCTGTGTTGTTTAAATACGGTTAATTTCGTAAGTATGAGAACAGATGCCACACCTGTGACAGGTAAAAACATTTTAATTTGAGAAACAGCGCCATCTGTTACACATAGGAGTAACACACACTATACTAACTATGTTACGATTGGTTGCGTGGTGACCGCCGGCCAGGTCGGACGTTCCTGAGGTCTCTCCGTTCCTGGCTAGTGTTTACGTTGGGTGATTGCTTGTTTGCCCTGCTGTTGGTAGTTTGCCACTGACAGGGTGACGTTCGACTTAGCCATAGGGACGTCTCGCCCGCCAATGAAGAGGACGTTGTCGGCTGGTCTCGCGTTTACAGTGCCGGTGGACCATCCGTTGGTTGGTGTTGCCCTGGTGGACGTGCTACATGTACAGCTGTCTGACCTGGTGGGCATCCAGCTGCTTCAGGGCCACCGTGCTGTGGTCAAGTTCCACCTCCAGGCTGCCTTTCAGGCGTTTCTCGAGCGGTGTGAGGGGCGTGTTTACCCTCTCCCTGATACTGCAGGCTCCGTTAAGGTGGTGAATCTTAGTGTCACCTTGACGTCTGTGGCAGTGCATGGTGCCCCCTTCGAATTTCAGGGAGACTTTTTAACCTCCTGTTTTGAACGATTTGGGACAGTGTTAAGTGTTCGTTGGAACAAGGTCGTTGCCGGGCACTGTGTTGGTATGCTTGACGGCTCTCGCACCCTGACGATGTCGTTGAAGTGTAGTGTACCGTCGTCGATGTCCGTGTTGGGTTACACGCTCCGCTGCTTGTACCGGGGTCAACCACACACCTGTTATCGGTGTGGTCACGAGGGTCATCTGGCTGCGGCGTGCGACGTGGGAGCAACTGGTCGGGTGCATATTCTTCGTGCGGAGGATTTTCCGCCCCTGTTGCGTTCGGACGGTTCTCAGGATGGAGTGGGTGCTGTGCCTGAGGCGCCTGATTGCCTGTCTGCTGCTCCGCCTGTTGAGACGAATTGTACGGCGACACATCAGGTGACTGCTGTGGCCCCTGGGGTTGTTGAGCCGGTGTGTGTGGGTGTCGGGCCGTCGCCTGCGCTGCGTGTAGTGAAGGGTGTTCCGGTGGAGGTCCATGTCCAGCCCCCTCTTGTGGATGTGGTACCGGCTCCCGGGGACGCTGGTTCTGCTGTTTTGGAGGGGGGGGGCTTCGGCAAGGTGAGGTGCCTGCCGTGCCTGTAGGTGTTGACGACTGTAGTTCTGCTCTTTCCATCCTTTTGCAGAAGCGTCGGTGCTCTGAGGCTGTTTCCCTGGATGATGTAGACAGTGTGCCTCTGTGGACTCTTCAGACGGTGCGGGTGTGGCCTGTGTGGATGTGACGATGGTGGCTGTGCCTGCGGAGGGGCCTGCTGGGCGTGGTGTGGTGCGGCCTGTCTCGAAGCGTTCACGGCGGGCTCGGAGTGTGTCTCCCCTTCGTGGTGTGCCTTGAGAGGAAGTGGGGGAGTATGATACTCTGGCGTCCCCCGCCGTGGATGATGGTGCTGTGAGGGGCTCCGAAGTTGCTACCTGTGCCTCTCCTCCTGCGTTTCCTGCTGTTGGATCTCCGCAGTGGGTGGTTGTCCCTGATGGTCGGGACCTCGTCCTGGTGTTGCAGAAAGATGTGCGCCGGGGGGCCTCGGCTCCTGTGCCCTGTGGTGGGGTCGATGCCGCGCCTGCATCCCCTGCGGTTCCCCCTCCTTCATTGCCCCGGTCTGGGCGAAGCCTAGTCCCAGCTGCTGGGGTCGTGCCCTGTGGGGGTCCGGTGTTGAGCCCTTATCGGGATGCCCGGGTGTTTCCGGTCCCGTGGTGTTCGTCCACTGTCTGGGTGTCGCGGGTTTAGGAGTTTGTATATAGGGTGCCGAATAAGATGTCTCAGCCGAGGCCACCGCCTGGTGGCCAGGTGCCCGATGACACGTGGGTGATATGGGAGGCGTACTACTTGCGCTTTCCGATATACAAGTTCCCAGAAAAGTATTAGTTCACGTCTGATCAGCTGCCGCCGTGACTTCGTCGCCCCGCCCTACAGTGCGGGAGTTTCCTTCTAACGTCCCCCTCTGTTTTCGTCGCCACTCCTCTCTCTACGACCCGTCACATCTAACACTTTTGACTTGCTTCTCCTCCTTAACGTCAACGCGTCTCCGTACATTTGTCCTGATGCAGTCATCGGGAGGGTAAACCCTTCATGCAAACTGCACCTATTCTCGAGAAGAAGAAGAGATGTTACGATTCCATTGCAATATTTCCAATTGCATTGACAAATAGAATTTTCATAGATTTAGATTTATTTTCATTTTGATTTAATTATTTTGCGTGACATTGCCTTGGAATTGAGCTGTATTGTTTACCATACCGTTCATTTCATGAGTATAGTTTATTTAAGTAATTTTTCATTGGTTTTATTTTTTTTAATTATGTTTCTTATATTTCAGAGATAGGAACATCAGATCATTTGGGAATGCATCGGACGAAGGGACGTGTGGGGGTGGTAATGGTGGGGAGGCCGAGGGTACAGGGGAGGGGGTAATGGAGGGAAGGACAAGGGAAGGGGGAAATGGTGGGGAGGACTGGGAGAGAGGGGAAGGTTGCTGTGGCCGGGAACAGCTAGTAATTATATATAAATAATATACAGGGCTGTTGTTACGTTATTATCTCTTACTCTCTGTCTATGTCTCTTTCTGCGTGTCTCATTGTTTCTGCCTCTGTCTGTCTGTCTGTCTGTCTGTCTGTCTGTCTGTCTCTCTCTCTCTCTCTCTCTCTCTCTCTCTCTCTCTCTCTCTCTCTCTCTCTCTCTCTCTCTCTCTCTCTCTCTCTCTCTCTCTCTCTCTCTCTCTCTGTCTCTCTCTCTCTCTCTCTCTCTCTCTCCACTCTGTTACGGCCACACTTATCCAGTATTCACTGTATCAAGTTTACTTGATACACTGTATTTGTGGCCTTAATGGTTCTTCTTACATGATCCCTCCCCGAGTCATAAGCAAGTTATCCAGAACTGACAATAACTGTAATAATAAATCGTGAAAGGAAAAGGTGGTAAACCATACTAATCACAACCTTCACCAAGTACTTCATCAACATATATACACGTATGTACACTGCTAGTGTCACTCTTGCAGAGCACACTGTAAACCTCCATCAATCTTATTCCCGGCGAGTCCACTTTGTCTTCTATTATACTGCACTCAGGTTTCACTCCCTGAGTCTGTCTGCGATGGTCCTCACGCCGGCGAGTTCACCTTACTCAGTAAAACATGGGCCAGTCCTACACAGTATTGTTAATGTGTACAAAACACCACTTCTACTCTCAAGCAACACACTGGCAGAGGTCTCCAGCAACACACTGGCAGGGGTCTCCAGCAACACACTGGCAGGGGTCTCCAGCAACACACTGGCAGGGGTCTCCAGCAACACACTGGCAAGGGTCTCCAGCAACACACTGGCAAGGGTCTCCAGCAACACACTGGCAGGGGTATCCAGCAACACACTAGCAGGGGTCTCCAGCAACACACTGGCAAGGGTCTCCAGCAACACACTGGCAGGGGTATCCAGCAACACACTAGCAGG
Organism: Procambarus clarkii; assembly: GCF_040958095.1. Classification (NCBI taxonomy): domain Eukaryota; kingdom Metazoa; phylum Arthropoda; class Malacostraca; order Decapoda; family Cambaridae; genus Procambarus; species Procambarus clarkii. The sequence goes on from NC_091178.1 coordinate 18,537,492, forward strand.
GGTCTCCAGCAACACACTGGCAGGGGTCTCCAGCAACACACTGGCAGGGGTCTCCAGCAACACACTAGCAGGGGTCTCCAGCAACACACTGGCAAGGGTCTCCAGCAACACACTGGCAGGGGTATCCAGCAACACACTGGCAAGAGTCTCCAGCAACACACTGGCAAGGGTCTCCAGCAACACACTGGCAAGGGTCTCCAGCAACACACTGGCAGGGGTCTCCAGCAACACACTGGCAAGGGTCTCCAGCAACACACTGGCAGGGGTCTCCAGCAACACACTGGTAAGGGTCTCCAGCAACACACTGGCAGGGGTATCCAGCAACACACTAGCAGGGGTCTCCAGCAGCACACTAGCAGGGGTCTCCAGCAACACACTGGCAAGGGTCTCCAGGAAAACACTGGCAGGAATCTCCAGCAACACACTGGCAAGAGTCTCCAGCAACACACTGGCAGGGGTCTCCAGCAACACACTGGCAGGGGTCTCCAGCAACACACTGGCAGGGGTCTCCAGCAACACACTGGCAGGGGTATCCAGCAACACACTGGCAGGGGTATCCAGCAACACACTGGCAGGGGTCTCCAGCAACACACTGGCAAGGGTCTCCAGCAACACACTGGCAAGGGTCTCCAGCAACACACTGGCAAGGGTCTCCAGCAACACACTGGCAGGGGTCTCCAGCAACACACTGGCAAGGGTCTCCAGCAACACACTGGCAGGGGTATCCAGCAACACACTAGCAGGGGTCTCCAGCAACACACTGGCAGGGGTCTCCAGCAACACACTGGCAGGGGTCTCAAGCAACACACAGGCAGGGGTCTCCAGCAACACACTGGCAGGGGTCTCCAGCAACACACTGGCAGGGGTCTCCAGCAACACACTGGCAAGGGTCTCCAGCAACACACTGGCAAGGGTCTCCAGCAACACACTGGCAAGGGTCTCCAGCAACACACTGGCAAGGGTCTCCAGCAACACACTGGCAGGGGTCTCCAGCAACACACTGGCAGGGGTCTCCAGCAACACACTGGCAGGGGTCTCCAGCCACACACTGGCAGGGGTCTCCAGCAACACACTGGCAGGGGTCTCCAGCAACACACTGGCAGGGGTCTCCAGCAACACACTGGCAGGGGTCTCCAGCAACACACTGGCAGGGGTCTCCAGCAACACACTGGCAAGGGTCTCCAGCAGAACACTGGCAAGGGGTCTCCAGCAACACACTGGCAAGGGGTCTCCAGCAACACACTGGCAGGGGTCTCCAGCAACACACTGGCAAGGGTCTCCAGCAACACACTGGCAAGGGTCTCCAGCAACACACTGGCAGGGGTCTCCAGCAACACACTGGCAAGGGTCTCCAGCAACACACTGGCAAGGGTCTCCAGCAACACACTGGCAGAGGTCTCCAGCAACATATTCTGGCAGAGGTCTCCAGCAACACACTGGCAGGGGTCTCCAGCAACACACTGGCAGAAGTCTCCAGCAACACACTGGCAAGGGTCTCCAGCAACACACTGGCAGAGGTCTCCAGCAACACACTGGCCGGGGTCTCCAGCCACACACTGGCAGAGGTCTCCAGCAACACACTGGCAGGGGTCTCCAGCAATACACTGGCAGGGGTCTCCAACAACACACTGGCAGGGGTCTCCAACAACACACTGGCATGGGTCTCCAGCAACACACTGGCAGGGGTCTCCAGCAACACACTGGCAGGGGTCTCCAGCAACACACTGGCAGGGGTCTCCAGCAACACACTGGCAGGGGTCTCCAGCAAAACACTGGCAGGAATCTCCAGCAACACACTGGCAAGAGTCTCCAGCAACACACTGGCAAGGGTCTCCAGCAACACACTGGCAGGGGTCTCCAGCAACACACTGGCAGGGGTCTCCAGCAACACACTGGCAGGGGTCTCCAGCAACACACTGGCAGGGGTCTCCAGCAACACACTGGCAGGGGTCTCCAGCAACACACTGGCAGGGGTCTCCAGCAACACACTGGCAGGGGTCTCCAGCAACACACTGGCAGGGGTCTCCAGCAACACACTGGCAGGGGTCTCCAGCAACACACTGGCAGGGGTCTTCAGCAAGACACTGACAAGGGTCTCCAGCAACACACTGGCAAGGGTCTCCAGCAACACACTGGCAAGGGGTCTCCAGCAACACACTGGCAGAGGTCTCCAGCAACACACTGGCAGGGGTCTCCAGCAACACACTGGCAAGGGTCTCCAGCAACACACTGGCAAGGGTCTCCAGCAACACACTGGCAAGGGTCTCCAGCAACACACTGGCAAGGGTCTCCAGCAACACACTGGCAAGGGTCTCCAGCAACACACTGGCAAGGGTCTCCAGCAACACACTGGCAGGGGTCTCCAGCAACACACTGGCAGGGGTCTCCAGCAACACACTGGCAGAGGTCTCCAGCAACACTATCTGGCAGAGGGTCTCCAGCAAACACACTGGCAGGGGTCTCCAGCAACACACTGGCAGGGTCTCCAGCAACACACTGGCAGGGGTCTCCAGCAACACACTGGCAAGGGTCTCCAGCAACACACTGGCAAGGGTCTCCAGCAACACACTGGCAGAGGTCTCCAGCAACATATTCTGGCAGAGGTCTCCAGCAACACACTGGCAGGGGTCTCCAGCAACACACTGGCAGAGGTCTCCAGCAACACACTGGCAGAGGTCTCCAGCAACACACTGGCCGGGGTCTCCAGCAACACACTGGCAGAGGTCTCCAGCAACACACTGGCAGGGGTCTCCAGCAATACACTGGCAGGGGTCTCCAGCAACACACTGGCATGGGTCTCCAGCAACACACTGGCATGGGTCTCCAGCAACACACTGGCAGGGGTCTCCAGCAACACACTGGGAGGGGTCTCCAGCAACACACTGGCAGGGGTCTCCAGCAACAAACTGGCAGGGGTCTCCAGCAACACACTGGCAAGGGTCTCCAGCAACACACTGGCAGGGGTCTCCAGCAACACACTGGCAGGGGTCTCCAGCAACACACTGGCAGGGGTCTCCAGCAACACACTGGCATGGGTCTCCAACAACACACTGGCAAGGGTCTCCAGCAACACACTAGCAGGGGTCTCCAGCAACACACTGGCAGGGGTCTCCAACAACACACTGGCAGAGGTCTCCAGCAACACACTGGCAGGGGTCTCCAGCAACACACTGGCAGGGGTCTCCAGCAACACACTGGCAGGGGTCTCCAGCAACACACTGGCAGGGGATTCCAGCAACACACTGGCAGGGGTCTCCAGCAATACACTGACAGGGGTCTCCAGCAACACACTTGCAGGGGTCTCCAGCAACACACTGGCAGGGGTCTCCAGCAACACACTGGCATGGGTCTCCAGCAACACACTGGCAGGGGTCTCCAGCAACACACAGGGAGAGGTCTCCAACAACACACTGGCAGAGGTCTCCAGCAACACAATGGCAGGGGTCTCCAGCAACACACTGGCAGGGGTCTCCAGCAACACACTGGCAGGGGTCTCCAGCAACACACTCTGGCAGAGGTCTCCAGCAACACACTGGCAGGGGTCTCCAGCAACACACTGGCAGGGGCCTCCAGCAACATACTTGCAGGGGTCTCCAGCAACACACTGGCAGAGGTCTCCAGCAACACACTGGCAGGGGTCTCCAGCAACACACTGGCAGGGGTCTCCAGCAACACACTGGCAAGGGTCTCCAGCTACACACTGGCAAGGGTCTCCAGCAACACACTGGCAAGGGTCTCCAGCAACACCCTGGCAAGGGTCTCCAGCAACACACTGGCAAGGGTCTCCAGCAACACACTGGCAGAGGTCTCCAGCAACACACTGGCATGGGTCTCCAGCAACACACTGGCATGGGTCTCCAGCAACACACTGGCAGGGGTCTCCAGCAAAACACTGGCAGGGGTCTCTAGTAACACACTGGCAGAGGTCTCCAGCAACACAATGGCAGAGGTCTCCAGCAACACAATGGCAGAGGTCTCCAGCAACACACTGGCAGGGGTCTCCAGCAACACACTGGAATGGGTCTCCAGCAACACACTGGTAGGGGTCTCCTGCAACACACTGGCAAGGGTCTCCTGCAACACACTGGCAGAGGTCTCCAGCAACACACTGGCAGAGGTCTCCAGCAACACAATGGCAGGGGTCTCCAGCAACACACTGGCATGGGTCTCCAGCAACACACTGGTAGGGGTCTCCTGCAACACACTGGCAAGAGTCTCCTGCAACACACTGGCAGAGGTCTCCAGCAACACACTGGCAGGGGTCTCCAGCAACACACTGGCAGGGGTCTCCTGCAACACACTGGCAGGGGTCTCCAGCAACACAATGGCAGGGGTCTCCTGCAACACACTGGCAGGGGTCTCCAGCAACACACTGGCAGGGGTCTCCTGCAACACACTGGCAGAGGTCTCAAGCAACACACTGGCAGAGGTCTCCAGCAACACACTGGCAGGGGTCTCCAGTAACACACTGGCAGGGGTCTCCAGCAACACACTGGCAGGGGTCTCCAGCAACACTCTGGCAGGGGTCTCCTGCAACACACTGGCAGGGTTCTCCAACAACACACTGGCAGGGGTCTCCTGCAACACACTGGCAGGGGTCTCCAGCAACACACTGGCAGGGGTCTCTTGCAACACACTGGCAGAGGTCTCAAGCAACACACTGGCAGAGGTCTCCAGCAACACACTGGCAGAGGTCTCCAGCAACACACTGGCAGGGGTCTCCAGTAACACACTGGCAGGGGTCTCCAGCAACACTCTGGCAGGGGTCTCCAGTAACACACTGGCAGGGGTCTCCAGCAACACACTGGCAGGGGTCTCCATCAACACACTGGCAGGGGTCTCCAGCAACACACTGGCAGAGGTCTCCAGCAACACACTGGCAGGGGATCTCCAGCAACACACTAGTAGGGGTTTCCAGCAACACACTGGCAGGGGTCTCCAGCAACACACTGGCAGGGATCTCCAGCAACACACGGGCAGGGGTCTCCAGCAACACACTGGCAGGGGTCTCCAGCAACACACTGGCAGGGGTCTCCAGCAACACACTGGCAGGGGTGTTGCTGGAGACAGCAACAGAGGGACAGGCTTGCGCTCTCTCTCCAGAGAGAGTGTTGCTCTCTCTCTCTCTCTCTCTCTCTCTCTCTCTCTCTCTCTCTCTCTCTCTCTCTCTCTCTCTCTCTCTCTCTCTCTCTCTCTCTCTCTCTCTCTCTCTCTCTCTGTTTTTTCACATGTGGGGTTCATGAGAACATGCCTTCAGGTTCCTGTTATCAGCCTGTGAGCCGTACCTTTCCAGAGCGCTTGGTAGTCTTCAGCCTACACGTTTTCCCTAGAACTCGATCCGCCATTTAGTTTATCCCCAGGTTTCCATTTCTGCTTTGTGAACATGGGAGAACAGTTAGGGATTGGTTCCCAGTCAGTCCTCCTCGGTTGTCATGCGGTGAGTGTACCATGTATGTGCTGTTTCATATGTACGGTGTGTGGCTGTGTATTCACGTATGAATATATGCAACTTGTAACAACCATCTGTCACGCACATACCTCTGCTAGGTGAACATAAGCATGGGGTAAAGAAACGCGCTCAATTTATTTCTGCATTTGTCTCACTCTCACCTGTTGAAGAAGAGAGCGATGGCGAACATCCACACTGCCAGCACGAGCACGACGATGCCCACCTCCTCCGCCCTGACGCTCACCAGGCCCGCCTTCCCGTCCTCTGCTCTCCCCACGATGGCGCCCACGCCCACGTCCATTCTGTCCAGGACCGTGGGCGTGCTCATCTGACGCCCACTCACGTTACCTGCAACATTATTAATGCCACTCTTAGCACCACAACTTGTAAATCACAGCAGCGGCGTCTCAACACTTGCATTAGGCTTTAAGTGTTGCTTGGCCCTCCTGTTTGGTCATGATTTTGTTTAATGAAGCCTCATGTATCCAAAATTATTTAATTTGTTCATGTCGGTACATGTATGCATGCGGGCATGAGAGCATTTACTGTATGTAATCTGTGTGTGTGTGGGTGGGGGTGTGTGTGTGTGGGTGGGTGTGTGTGTGTGTGTGTGTGTGTGTGTGTGTGAATTGGGATGTGTGAATGTCTGTGCAAAACAGTAAGTGCCCTGGTGACAGGTGCCCGAGTACATTTTTGTCAGGGTGGTGTTGTTAACTGACAGGGCCATGAGAGCGGTTGCGCCAGACGTAACCAGGTGTTATGGTGGATGGAATAACTCCCAACCCTGCAGCTATTATTATAGTGTGGGTTGGTGGTGTTGTCGTGTTGTTCCTTCTTTACGGACAACCCAACCCACAACTCGGTAGAATGCTTATACTTCACTAGGAGATCACACTAGGCGCTTCTGGCTCTTGGAGAGGGGCTCAACGTCACACGTTTAGGGGATGCGGCTCCAACACTTAGCCTCGTTGTCACGTGCACACACCCACTCGAGCCGCTGTGACTCCCCACTCTCTCCTTATGTGATATGATCTCCTCAATCCCCTCTGACTTACTAGTTTTCCATCCTACCCTGTCCACAGAGGTGGTTCTTGGTTCTTTCTCTCTCTCTCTTCTTTTTACTATTTCCTGGGAAGCCTCACTAGGACAAGGTCAAACACCAGCAAATTTGAATACATTTACTGGACAGAGCACATATACAATACATATACACATATAATAATAATGAATCCCACACTCTATACTATTTCAGTCAGGTTGCACTCCAACACCATCAGAACTCTATCATCAGCTTATCAAGTGGTATCCTATCTCCTGATTCACCACCTGATACTATCAACCTCCTCAAGTAGATCAAGTCTTATAATACAATGTTGCACTATCAGCAAGAGAATATACATCTGTAAACATGTGCAAGGAAAATTGGCATATGAATGCAATAACATAAATATCATTATAAATGTTCCTCGATATACAACAATGATCCATCGATCGCCCTATCAGTCCTAGAACACATACAACTGTAGGTAATCCAGCCTACGACTGTAACTCTATACTTCAGTATAAACACTCCTCGGCACAAGAATGCAAACAATCACCCACCTTTCACTGCGTCTTGCACGCTAATGACAACCAAACACTCGATCACCTCCCTACTAGTAATCATTTAGAACTTCCCTCCCACATCTGGAAGTTCACTACCCTGGGACCAGATTCACGAAGCAGTTACGCAAACACTTACGAACCTGTCCATCTGTTCTCAATCTTTGGCGGCTTTGTTTACAATTATTAAACAGTTAATGAGCTCCGAAGCACCAAGGAGGCTGTTTATAACAATAACAACAATTGATTGGCAGGTTTTCATGCTTGTAAACTGTTTAGTAAATGTAAACAAAGCCGCCAAAGATTGGGGAAAGATGTACAGGTTCGTAAGTGCTTGCGTAAGTGCTTTCGTGAATCTGGCCCCTGATCTCTTCAGGTTCTTCCGGGTTTAACTACCAGGGTCCTCTGCAGCTCCTCCAGGCTGCTACACCATGAAGTTTTCCTTGGGCAATTATGGTGCTTCGCCACTTCTACTAGGGTCCTCCACAGCTCTCCTGGCTGCTACACCATGAAGTTTCCTCGAGCAACTATGGTGCTTCACCACCTCTACAGAAGCATGTGACACTCCTCTTTACTGCTTTTCCTCATAGCTTGAGGTCCTCTCCTCCACTACCTTGGAGTCTCATCAACTACTCCCTCTGTGCTGGCATCGAAGGTCTCAGCATCTTCTTCCCCAAAGACAAACCTGCAACCCATTGACACTCCAATAAAAATGTTTCCCCTTAAACACATAAACAAAAATAACCACACAATATGTTTGCCTCCAACATCTATCTGCTCTCTACATAATGTTTACTCTACATACTCTCTACTACAGACGCCCCCGTTTGGGCTGGTCCATGCTCTGCCTTGCCCGGTAGTCCTCACTCACTCTGGGAGGGTCCTCCGCCATGAGGAGCTGGGCTCCCTCAGTCACCTGCCAGCGCTCAGAGGGGACGGACATCGCTCCGTCCTCCAGGACGTTCCTCCCTCTCCACTCTCTTATTTTAGGCCTTCTGCCTTATCAAAACATTTCTAACTTATCAATAAACATTGCTACTGTCGCTGGGCACACGACCAACTACAAGTAATCACTACCCAGCAAACACAAATCATCTACACAACGTTCGCCTATCTCTTCCCATAGGTGTGGGAATGATTTGCATTGGGAATGGTGCAGGAGAGCCTTTGAGAAACTTTTACTCAAAAAATCCAAACACAAAGGTTTAATTATAAATTGTTTTTCTACAATTATTTTCTTCCAAATGTAAAACAAATAGTTTTTACATGTTTAAATATAAAATTTATGGTGTTTTTTTGTAAAATTCATTAATAAATTGTGAATGATATATATTGGCTGAGTGAAACCTTTAAAATCCATTTAGTTATAATATGAACAGAAAAAAGTAGTTTTCCAAATTTTCTAAAAATCGCTCTTTTTAACACAATTTGACTCCTTATGCATTCCACTAAACACTAATATCATGTTTAAATATATAATTTATGTATTATTCCCTAAGATAATTTATATAAATTATAAAAGTTGCTGGAAAGTGGTGAGAAAGAATCTGAAAACGTTTTGTTGTCTTATATTGGCGTGTTCTTATTAACTAGAGTGAGTAAGAGTGAGCGAGAGTGGGTAAGAGTGAGTAAGAGTGACTGAAGGTGAGTGAGAGTGCCAGAGAGTGTGTAAGTGTGAGTAACAGTGAGTATATGTAAGAGTGACTGAGAGTGAGTAAGAGTGAGAGTAAGGGTGACAGAATGAGTAAGAGTGAGAGTAAAGTGATTGAGAGTAAGGGTGAGTATGAGAGTAAGAGTGATTGAGAGTTAGAGTGAGAGTAAGAGTGATTGAGAGTTAGTGAGAGTAGGAGTGATTGAGAGTAAGAGTGATTGAGAGTAAGAGTGATTGAGAGTAAGAGTGATTGGGAGTAAGAGTGATTGGGAGTAAGAGTGATTGAGAGTAAGAGTGATTGAGAGTAAGAGTGATTGGGAGTAAGAGTGATTGGGAGTAGGAGTTAGAGTGAGAGCAGGAGTAAGAATGAGAATAAGAGTGATTGAGAGTAAGAGTGAGTAAGAGTAAGAATGAGAGTAAGAGTGATTGAGAGTAAGAGTGATTGAGAGTAAGAGTGATTGAGAGTAAGAGTGATTGGGAGTAAGAGTGATTGGGAGTAAGAGTAAGAGTGAGAGTAAGAATGAGAATAAGAGTGATTGAGAGTAAGAGTGATTGGGAGTAAGAGTAAGAGTAAGAATGAGAGTAGGAGTGATTGAGAGTAGGAGTGATTGGGAGTAGGAGTGATTGGGAGTAAGAGTGATTGAGAGTAAGAGTAATTGAGAGTAAGAGTATGAGAGTAAGAGTGAGAGAGTGAGTATGAATGGGTAAGGGTGACTGAGAGTGAGTAAGAGTGACAGAGTAAGAATGACAGAGTAAGAGTGATAGAGAGTAAGAATGACAGAGAGTAAGAGTGACAGAGAGTAAGAGTGACAGAGAGTAAGAGTGACAGAGAGTAAGAGTGACAGAGAGTAAGAGTGACAGAGTAAGAGTGAGTATGAGAGTGAGTAAGGATGACTGAGAGAAAGAGTGAGTAATAGTGCGTAAGAGTGATTGAGAGTTAGAGTGAGAGTAAGAGTGATTGAGAGTTAGTGAGAGTAAGAGTGATTGAGAGTAAGAGTGATTGAGAGTAAAAGTGATTGAGAGTAAGAGTGATTGAGAGTAAGAGTGATTGGGAGTAAGAGTGATTGAGAGTAAGAGTGATTGGGAGTAAGAGTGATTGGGAGTAGGAGTAAGAATGAGAATAAGAGTGATTGAGAGTAAGAGTAAGAGTAAGAATGAGAGTAAGAGTGATTGTGAGTAAGAGTGATTGAGAGTAAGAGTGATTGAGAGTAAGAGTGATTGGGAGTAAGAGTGATTGAGAGTAAGAGTGATTGGGAGTAAGAGTGATTGAGAGTAAGAGTGATTGGGAGTAAGAGTGATTGAGAGTAAGAGTGATTGGGAGTAAGAGTGATTGGGAGTAGGAGTAAGAATGAGAATAAGAGTGATTGAGAGTAAGAGTGAGTAAGAGTAAGAATGAGAGTAAGAGTGATTGAGAGTAAGAGTGACAGAGAGTAAGAGTGACAGAGAGTAAGAGTGACAGAGTGTAAGAGTGACAGAGTAAGAGTGACAGAGAGTAAGAGTGACAGAGAGTAAGAGTGACAGAGAGTAAGAGTGACAGAGTGTAAGAGTGACAGAGTAAGAGTGACAGAGTAAGAGTGACAGAGAGTAAGAGTGACAGAGAGTAAGAGTGACAGAGAGTAAGAGTGACAGAGAGTAAGAGTGACAGAGAGTAAGAGTGACAGAGAGTAAGAGTGACAGAGAGTAAGAGTGACAGAGAGTAAGAGTGACAGAGAGTAAGAGTGACAGAGAGTAAGAGTGACAGAGAGTAAGAGTGACAGAGAGTAAGAGTGACAGAGAGTAAGAGTGACAGAGAGTAAGAGTGACAGAGAGTAAGAGTGACAGAGAGTAAGAGTGACAGAGAGTAAGAGTGACAGAGAGTAAGAGTGACAGAGTGTAAGAGTGACAGTGTAAGAGTGACAGAGAGTAAGAGTGACAGAGAGTAAGAGTGACAGAGAGTAAGAGTGACAGAGAGTAAGAGTGACAGAGAGTAAGAGTGACAGAGAGTAAGAGTGACAGAGAGTAAGAGTGACAGAGAGTAAGAGTGACAGAGAGTAAGAGTGACAGAGAGTAAGAGTGACAGAGAGTAAGAGTGACAGAGAGTAAGAGTGACAGAGAGTAAGAGTGACAGAGAGTAAGAGTGACAGAGAGTAAGAGTGACAGAGAGTAAGAGTGACAGAGAGTAAGAGTGACAGAGTAAGAGTGACAGAGAGTAGGAGTGACAGAGAGTAAGAGTGACAGAGAGTAAGAGTGACAGAGAGTAAGAGTGACAGAGAGTAAGAGTGACAGAGTAAGAATGACAGAGAGTAAGAGTGACAGAGAGTAAGAGTGACAGAGAGTAAGAGTGACAGAGAGTAAGAGTGACAGAGAGAAAGAGTGACAGAGTAAGAGTGACAGAGAGTAAGAGTGACAGAGTAAGAGAGTGAGAGTGATTATGAGAGAGTTAAGAGTGTGAGGTGTGAGAGGGTAGCAGGCCAGGGAGGCAGGATGTGTGGTCACAGGCGAGGCCTAGGCCTCGTGATCTCTAATGTTGGTTTTTATATATATGTGGGATTTTTTGTCCTATTTCAAATTATAATTATTTAGCAGGAATGTAATAAGATATTGCACAGTATTAATGTGACAATAATATATGCATTATTTCCTTGATAATCAAACTTGTTGTTCAGAGATAATATACAATCTTTGAAGGAAACATTTTGAGAGCGCGAGCTGGCAACACTGGGCTGGTGGGTGAGAGAGACATATGGTTAGTTTTGCTCAGACCTTCAGTGGTGAAGGCTGTGTCCCAGCTGGCCGCCACCAGCCGCCACCCGCCGCCCACCACCAGCCGCCACCCGCCACCACCCACCACCAGCCGCCACCCGCCACCACCCACCACCAGCCGCCACCTGCCACCACCCACCACCAGCCGCCACCCGCCGCCACCCGCCACCAGCCGCCACCCGCCGCCACCCGCCACCCGCCGCCACCCGCCACCAGCCGCCACCCGCCGCCACCCACCACCACCCGCCACCACCCACCGTCAGCCGCCACCCACCACCACCCACCGTCTGCCGCCACCCGCCACCACCCACCACCAGCCGCCACCAGCCACCGCCACCCACCACCGCCACTCACCACCCGCCGCCACCACCCACCACCAGCCGCCACCCGCCACCACCCACCACCAGCCGCCAGCCGCCACCCACCACCAGCCGCCACCCGCCACCACCCACCACCAGCCGCCACCCGCCACCACCAGCCGCCACCCGCCACCACCCACCACCAGCCGCCACCCACCACCAGCCGCCACCCGCCACCCGCCACCCGCCACCACCCACCACCAGCCGCCACCCGCCATCCGCCACCACCCATCACCAGCCGCCACCCGCCACCACCCACCACCAGCCGCCACCAGCCACCGCCACCCACCGCCACCCACCACCGCCACTCACCACCCGCCGCCACCACCCACCACCCGCCGCCACCCACCACCAGCCGCCACCCGCCACCACCCACCACCAGCCGCCACCCGCCACCACCCGCCACCCGCCACCACCCGCCACCAGCCACCGCCACCCACCACCGCCACTCACCACCCGCCGCCACCACCCACCACCAGCCGCCACCCGCCACCAGCCACCGCCACCCACCACCGCCACCCACCGCCACCACCCACCACCACCACCCACCACCACCAGCCGCCGCCGCCACCACCACCCACCACCACCGCCGCCACCACCCATCACCGCCGCCGCCACCACCACCCACCACCACCGCCGCCGCCACCACCCATCACCGCCGCCGCCGCCACCACCCACCACAGCCGCCGCCGACACCACCGCCACCACCCACCACAGCCGCCACCACCACCCACCACCACCACCACCACCACCCACCACCACCACCACCCACCACCACCACCACCACCCACCACCACCACCACCCACCACCACCACCCACCACCACCACCACCACCAGCCGCCACAAGCCGCCACCCCCCGCCACCGCCCGCCACCAGCCGCCATCACCACCACCACCACCAGCCGCCATCACCGCCACCAGCTGCCACCACCACCAGCCGCCACCACCACCACCACCAGCCGCCATCACCGCCACCAGCTGCCACCACCACCAGCCGCCACCAGCTGCCACCACCACCAGCCGCCACCACCGCCACCACCACCTGCCACCACCACCTGCCACCACCACCAGCCGCCACCACCGCCCGCTATCAGCCGTCACCGCCCGTTGCCACAGTCGCCACCGCAAGCCGCCACCGCCAGCCGCCACCAGCCGCCACCCGCCGCCACCCGCCGCCCACCACCAGCCGCCACCCGCCACCACCCACCACCAGCCGCCACCCACCACCAGCCGCCACCCGCCACCACCCACCACCAGCCGCCACCTGCCACCAGCCGCCACCCGCCGCCACCCGCCGCCACCCACCGCCAGCCGCCGCCACCCACCACCAGCCGCCACCCGCCACCACCCACCGTCAGCCGCCACCCGCCACCACCCACCGTCAGCCGCCACCCGCCACCACCCACCACCAGCCGCCACCCGCCACCACCCACCACCAGCCGCCACCCGCCACCACCCACCACCAGCCGCCACCCGCCACCACCCACCACCAGCCGCCACCCGCCACCAGCCACCGCCACCCACCACCGCCACTCACCACCCGCCGCCACCACCCACCACCAGCCGCCACCTGCCACCACCCACCACCAGCCGCCACCCGCCACCACCCGCCGCCACCCGCCGCCACCCGCCACCACCCACCACCAGCCGCCACCCGCCACCACCCACCACCAGCCGCCACCCGCCACCCGCCACCACTCACCACCAGCCGCCACCCGCCACCACCCACCACCAGCCGCCACCCGCCACCACCCACCACCAGCCGCCACCCGCCACCACCCACCACCAGCCGCCACCAGCTGCCACCACCACCAGCCGCCACCACCAGCCGCCACCACCGCCACCACCACCACCTGCCACCAGCCGCCACCACCGCCACCACCACCACCTGCCACCAGCCGCCACCACCGCCCGCTATCAGCCGTCACCGCCCGTTGCCACAGTCGCCACCGCAAGCCGCCACCGCCAGCCGCCACCAGCCGCCACCCGCCGCCCACCACCTGCCGCCACCCGCCACCACCCACCACCACCCGCCACCAGCCGCCACCCACCACCAGCCGCCACCCACCACCAGCCGCCACCCACCACCAGCCGCCACCTGCCACCAGCCGCCACCCGCCGCCACCCACCACCAGCCGCCACCCGCCGCCACCCACCACCAGCCGCCACCCGCCGCCACCCGCCGCCACCCACCACCAGCCGCCACCTGCCACCACCCACCGTCAGCCGCCACCCGCCGCCACCACCACCACCCACCACCACCACCCACCACCACCACCCACCACCACCGCCGCCACCACCCACCACCACCAGCCGCCGCCGCCACCACCACCCACCACCACCGCCGCCACCACCGTCAGCCGCCACCACTCATCACAGACGCCGCCACCCGCCACCGCCCGCCACCACCGCCAGACACAGCCGCCAGTGTCCGCTACCGCCGCCACTGTCCGCCACCGCCGCCACTGTCCGCCACCGCCGCCACTGTCCGCCACCGCCGTCACTGTCCGCCACCGCCGCCACTGTCCGCCACCGCCACCACTGTCTGCCACCGCCACCACTGTCCGCCCGCCGCCACCACTGTCCGCCCGCCGCCACCACTGTCCGCCCGCCGCCACCACTGTCCGCCCGCCGCCGCCACTGTCCGCCCGCCGCCGCCACTGTCCGCCCGCCGCCGCCACTGTCCGCCCGCCGCCACCACTGTCCGCCCGCCGCCTCCACTGTCCGCCCGCCGCCTCCACTGTCCGCCCGCCGCCTCCACTGTCCGCCCGCCGCCTCCACTGTCCGCCCGCCGCCGCCACTGTCCGCCCGCCGCCGCCACTGTCCGCTCGCCGCCGCCACTGTCCGCCCGCCGCCGCCACTGTCCGCCCGCCGCCGCCACTGTCCGCCCGCCGCCGCCACTGTCCGCCCGCCGCCACCACTGTCCGCCCGCCGCCTCCACTGTCCGCCCGCCGCCTCCACTGTCCGCCCGCCGCCTCCACTGTCCGCCCGCCGCCTCCACTGTCCGCCCGCCGCCTCCACTGTCCGCCCGCCGCCTCCACTGTCCGCCCGCCGCCTCCACTGTTCGCCCGCCGCCGCCACTGTCCGCCCGCCGCCGCCACTGTCCGCCCGCCGCCGCCACTGTCAGCCCGCCGCCACTGTCCACCACCGCCGCCACAGTCCGCCCGCCGCCACGGTCCGCCACAGCCGCCACTGTCCGCCCGCCGCCACTGTCCTCCCGCCGCCACTGTCCGCCCGCCGCCGCCCTGTCCGCCCGCCGCCACTATCCGCCACCGCCGCCACTATCCGCCACCGCCGCCACTGTCCGCCCGCCGCCACTATCCGCCACCGCCGCCACTGTCCGCCCGACGCCACTGTCCGCCCGCCGCCACTGTCCGCCCGCCGCCACTGTCCGCCCGCCGCCACTATCCGCCACCGCCGCCACTGTCCGCCCGCCGCCACTATCCGCCACCGCCGCTACTGTCCGCCCGCCGCCGCCACTGTCCGCCCGCCGCCACTATCCGCCACCGCCGCCACTATCCGCCACAGCCGCCACTGTCCGCCCGCCGCCGCCACTGTCCGCCACCGCCGCCACTGTCCGCCACCGCCGTCACTGTCCGCCACCGTCGCCACTGTCCGCCACCGCCACCACTGTCTGCCACAGCCACCACTGTCCGCCCGCCGCCACCACTGTCCGCCCGCCGCCACCACTGTCCGCCCGCCGCCGCCACTGTCCGCCCGCCGCCGCCACTGTCCGCCCGCCGCCGCCACTGTCCGCCCGCCGCCGCCACTGTCCGCCCGCCGCCACCACTGTCCGCCCGCCGCCTCCACTGTCCGCCCGCCGCCTCCACTGTCCGCCCGCCGCCTCCACTGTCCGCCCGCCGCCTCCACTGTCCGCCCGCCGCCTCCACTGTCCGCCCGCCGCCGCCACTGTCCGCCCGCCGCCGCCACTGTCCGCCCGCCGCCGCCACTGTCCGCCCGCCGCCGCCACTGTCCGCCCGCCGCCGCCACTGTCCGCCCGCCGCCGCCACTGTCCGCCCGCCGCCACCACTGTCCGCCCGCCGCCTCCACTGTCCGCCCGCCGCCTCCACTGTCCGCCCGCCGCCTCCACTGTCCGCCCGCCGCCTCCACTGTCCGCCCGCCGCCTCCACTGTCCGCCCGCCGCCTCCACTGTTCGCCCGCCGCCGCCACTGTCCGCCCGCCGCCGCCACTGTCCGCCCGCCGCCGCCACTGTCCGCCCGCCGCCGCCACTGTCCGCCCGCCGCCACTGTCCACCACCGCCGCCACGGTCCGCCACAGCCGCCACTGTCCGCCCGCCGCCACTGTCCTCCCGCCGCCACTGTCCGCCCGCCGCCGCCCTGTCCGCCCGCCGCCACTATCCGCCACCGCCGCCACTATCCGCCACCGCCGCCACTGTCCGCCCGCCGCCACTATCCGCCACCGCCGCCACTGTCCGCCCGACGCCACTGTCCGCCCGCCGCCACTGTCCGCCCGCCGCCACTGTCCGCCCGCCGCCACTATCCGCCACCGCCGCCACTGTCCGCCCGCCGCCACTATCCGCCACCGCCGCTACTGTCCGCCCGCCGCCGCCACTGTCCGCCCGCCGCCACTATCCGCCACCGCCGCCACTATCCGCCACAGCCGCCACTGTCCGCCCGCCGCCGCCACTGTCCGCCCGCCGCCGCCACTGTCCGCCCGCCGCCACCACTGTCCGCCCGCCGCCACCACTGTCCGCCCGCCGCCTCCACTGTCCGCCCGCCGCCTCCACTGTCCGCCCGCCGCCTCCACTGTCCGCCCGCCGCCTCCACTGTCCGCCCGCCGCCTCCACTGTCCGCCCGCCGCCTCCACTGTCCGCCCGCCGCCTCCACTGTCCGCCCGCCGCCTCCACTGTCCGCCCGCCGCCTCCACTGTCCGCCCGCCGCCTCCACTGTCCGCCCGCCGCCTCCACTGTTCGCAAGCCGCCGCCACTGTCCGCCCGCCGCCGCCACTGTCCGCCCGCCGCCGCCACTGTCCGCCCGCCGCCACTGTCCACCACCGCCGCCACGGTCCGCCCGCCGCCACGGTCCGCCACAGCCGCCACTGTCCGCCCGCCGCCACTGTCCTCCCGCCGCCACTGTCCGCCCGCCGCCGCCCTGTCCGCCCGCCGCCGCCCTGTCCGCCCGCCGCCACTATCCGCCACCGCCGCCACTATCCGCCACCGCCGCCACTATCCGCCACCGCCGCCACTGTCCGCCCGACGCCACTGTCCGCCCGCCGCCACTGTCCGCCCGCCGCCACTGTCCGCCCGCCGCCACTGTCCGCCCGCCGCCACTGTCCGCCACCGCCGCCACTGTCCGCCCGCCGCCACTATCCGCCACCGCCGCTACTGTCCGCCCGCCGCCGCCACTGTCCGCCCGCCGCCACTATCCGCCACCGCCGCCACTATCCGCCACAGCCGCCACTGTCCGCCCGCCGCCACTATCCGCCACCGCCGCCACTGTCCGCCCGCCGCCGCCACTGTCCGCCCGCCGCCACTATCCGCCACCGCCGCCACTGTCCGCCACAGCCGCCACTCTCTGCCGTACAGCCTCCCCTCTCTCCGTTAGTAAATAATTATAATTGTTAGTAAATAATAAAGGAAATATAAATTATTAGATTTTTTTTACCCTTAAATTGGTTTTAATATTTATATTGAAAATAATAATATAATATAAAATATAATAAAAATAATATAATATAAAATATAATTTAATTTCAAGAAATTTAACTTTAAAACACAAAGATGTGAAAAGGGTTCAGATTATTGGCTCAAACCTTTCATAAGAGATTCATATTGGTATATGAATGGATTATGAATGACTCATGTTAGGAGTGTAAAGTTGCCACAACATCTCAAATTAGTGTTAGATACATATGTCTTGGTTATAAGTTTTGGAAACCTATTTAAGTCCACACACAATATCGTATCTGATACGATAAAACAAACGTTTCCAATACTTTCAAATACTTTCCAGATATGTTGTGGCAACCTAAAATTGTTTGCTGGGTATAGACTGGCTTAAGATCATGCTTACCATAGATTGTCTGGTCGAGGGCGCTCCTCCCTCTGACGAGTCTGGTCAGGGCACTCCCATGGCCTACGATGATGTCTCTGGGCGGCTTAATAAACACTCCTCGCCGTCCAGGACTTGAGTCCACAACGTTCCCAGCTCGATTCCAGCACTGGCACGTCTGTACGCTTCTCTTGTCTTGGAGATATATAACTAGGGGTTCCTTTCTGATGGGAGCTCAAACAAAGCACAGCTTCCCGCTGCGATGTCCGGCACTCAAGTGAGGTCAAAGCCCTCCAGAAGCAAGCCTCACGCCTCCAGCATGTTGTCCACATCTCCTAACCAGTCATTTATCTATTTTATTATTCACTGCCCATAATCTCAAATTGTTTATTAAATCCGACCAACTATTTTACATCTGTGTTATCACCTCTTTATTTCTTAGACCTTCTAGTCAGGTCAGGCTTGATAGAATAATTCTCAAAGGGGAGACTCGTTTCTCGGCTACCTGGGATCATAACACTATATACACTTTCTCCTTTGGTGGCAAGTGTACGTAGTGTACCTTGAGGCCATGAACAAGGTCATGCAGAAGTCTGGAGTAACCCAAGAGTGTTTGCCTCCTCTCTCAGGAGGTGACCACTGCAGGCCTCCCTACTACACACACACACACGCACACAATATACAAGAAGGATGATTGGCAGGAGGCACTGAACTACATGCCAGTGTCCATAACTTGCATTCCATGCAAGAGGATTGAGAAGATTGTGTAAAAAAAGCTAGTAGAACATCTGGAGCGAAAGAACTTTGTAACACAACATCAGCATGGGTTCAGAGTTGGTAAATCATGCCTAACATGTTTAATTGAGTTCTATGACCAGGCAACAAAAATTAGGCAAGAGAGAGGGCTGGGCACACTGCATATTTCTGGACTGCCAGAAAGCCTTTGACACAGTACCACATAATACAATAGTGCGCAAACTGGAGATGCAGGCAGAAGCGATATGGAAGGTAATCCACTGGATAAGCGAGTACTTAAGCAACAGGACACAGCGAGTCACTGTGATGGGTGAGGTCTCGGAATGGCGAGGAGTCACCAGTGGAGTCTTACAGGGATCAGTCCCTGGACCTATACTGTTTTTTATATAAGTAAATGATCTCCCATAAGGAAATGACTCGTTCATCTCAATGTTTGTTGATGATGCAAAAATTATGAGGATCAAGACAGAGGAAGATAGTATGAGCTACAGAATGACCTAGACAAATTGAAGGAATGGTCCAACAAATGGCTAATAAAGTTCAACCCAAGTAAATGTAAGGTAATGAAACTAGGAGGAGGAAATAGGAAGCCAGACACTGGTTACCGAATAGGAGATGAAGTCCTTCATGAATGTTACGGCCCTCTCGGGACGCAACGGGGTTCTAACTCTGATGTTGTTAGAGGAAGATATATGTATCCGTTCCCAAGCCAGTAGTGGCTATCAAGGGATGAGATCCGTGACGCAAGTAACTTAAAAGGGAGTAGGGAAAGAAAGGTAAGAACTTAATATAATATAATGTTCACCATCACCGTTTAAATATATAGAATAAAAGAGTATACAAGGGGGAGGGGTATTAACACTTTACAAGGGGATCGTGCACAATCTAGTCTTCTGCTGAAGACTCTTGATTAAGAAGCTAGGTGCTGAGTCCGCGGTGCTTTCTTCGTGGCCTCAAGACGTGTCCTCTGAGAACGCCAAGCCTACCCTGGCCACAGGTCAGCCACAACACAGGTCCACTGGGGGCACCGTCGTGGAGGCCGTCAACCACACGTCCAGCAGGTCTGCTGGCAGGTACTGAGCCACCAAGGCTGGTACGGCCACTCCACGAACGATAAAAGGGGTACGCCCTAGACAGGAGTCTCGTGTGATATCACCAATCACCCTCCTGTCCTCAATACCCCAGTGGATTATCGTCTCCAACCGTCGGTCCCGGGTAAATCCTTTCACAGCCACTCCGTTGGCAGGCTTAACACACCACAGTGTTCTTCCGGGGGGACGACGTCACAACAGCTGCAGCAAACTCCACAGTATGGAGACTGGCTGCCTCGGGTAGACTGACTCCACCTTCAACACAGTGGTCCCAGGTCGGCTCTGTAAGCAGACACGTCATCAATAACCGGGACACTAATACTCCTCACTTACGGTGGCGGGCGCAAACACCTGACGTATCCAGTCCATAGATGGCGCTGTCGTCGGAGCACCACCTCACCAGAAGTCAGGAGCGGCGGTGTTGAGCGCTGAACCAGACTGGAAACTGGTCCTCGAGGCCAGTACACGCTGTCCTCACCAGGTGTCGTCGTTCGTTTGGCGGGGGTTTCGGGAGCTGACCCACAGATGGCGTAGTTGTTACTGCTCCTTGCTCGGTCGCTGGATCCGGGTTCGTAACACCTCCCCACCAAAAAGAATTTGGTTTGGGGTTCTATAAAAAGAAACACAAACCAAATTAGTACGACGACACAACTCCAAATGGACACACATGCATTATAATCTGGAATGGTGAGGCTGTCTCGTCCACAGAACTGTCCTACTGGGTAATTCCGGCACAACGGGAACTTGAAGATTGAAGGCGATGTCCTGCCTGACGTAATCTTCCACGTCTCCCACGTCTCCACTGTGATGTCAAGCAGGGGCATCATCTCACCTCTCTCGAGTACGGATTGGTTTCGACACGATCTGGGGTGACTCGACACTTCCCTATGTCGTGGCACCGATGATGGCTGCCCACAGACGGCATTTCTGGTGCCGGTCCGATGGTCCTTCAGGGAGACAGGAACCTGGAATACAGGGGTCTGATAATTCAGAGTGATCGCGACAGTGGGTAAGTCAATACTTACAGTATACCCTACTAGGTTCACACCTAGTCCCAATAGGGCTGCTTGTACGTCGCAGATGGCATTCACTCTGCCACCGTCAGGTCGACTAACGTTCCGCATAACGCTGTGTTGAGGCTCAGCAGTCACGCGGGGGGTGTCAACCTGTCGGAAACAGTCACTCATATTATCACATTTCGTACCTCCTGTATCATCTATTACCTCCCAGGTCCCTTCTTCAACTGCAACACCTGCAGTACAAATCTCCAATCCCTGGGACCTCTTCGCGATGTTCATGGGAGCCATCATTCGTCGGGTCGTCCACCGGTCCTCACCGAGAGCACAAACGAGAATACATACGAGAATCAAACAAAGTATCGCTAAGAAACATGAGGCCAATTGAAGGATAAGCTTCCCGAGCCAGTCATGTCCATAGCCGGCCACATCCACACGCCTGGCTTGGACCGAAGAGGGCACTAAACCTTTTGAACACACCGCACCTACCTCTGACGTCTGGGGAATCTCTGGCTGGTTCACTACATGCTGTAACTTGCCATACCGCAAGCACACATCCGCCTTCGCTCCAGACTCGTTGGTATCCGTGGGTGCCCGCACACAAGGCCTGTCTTCTTGCTCAGGTACCTCTGCCTTCTTAACTTCATGTTCCTCGTCGAGAGAATCAGGAGACACTGCTAGAATATCGTCGATCTGCGGGTGAGAGGACAAATTAAATATGTTTACATCCGGGTCTGTCTTTACCTGGACATTACCATTGCCTGTTACCTCAGACCGTGCTGTTCCGGTAGACTCGTCCGCAACCTTGGGAAGATTGATGCTCCAATCTGTCACCAAGTCGTTGGCTAGTACCACGTCAATCCCAGCCACAGGGAGGGTATCGACTACTGCCAACTCACTTGTGCCGCTGAAATAAGGCGAGTCAAGATGTACTGGCACTAAGGGGGCGATATACTGCGTTCTCGGAAACCCAACCAGGACAACCTGTCGTCTCCCGTCCACACTTACTCCCTCGGGTAACGAGCTCTTCACGATCAGGGACTGGGCTGCTCCACTATCTCTGAGCACTACAACTGATCTACCAGTATGATCACTCGTTACATACCCGCATGAAGTGTGAGGGGCAAACAAACTTGGTCCTTCCTGCGTCATCGTAGACTGGTTTCCTGCTGGTGGTGTAACACAGCTCATCAACATCACCTCCCTTCGTGCGCTGCCACCTCTTCTGCCTCGGCACCTAGCAGCTATGTGTCCCTTCTGCCCACAAGTCCAGCACACCATGTTCCTCCTCGGACTACGGTGTTTCGGACTACTAGGACTTGTTCTTCGAGGGCTACCTGGGGGCGTCTTCTTAGCACTTTGTGGGACGGGTCTTTCTTCTTCGTCGTGAGGTCTGTCAAACCGGCGCTGGTAATTCCTCGGGACGTACTTAGCAGACGGCCTATGAGTCAGGATATACTCTTCAGCCATGGTGGCTGCTGCACTCAAGGTCTCCACCTGCTGCTCTTCTAAGTATGTTTTGAGGTCTCCAGACAAACAATCCTTGAAGTCTTCGAGCAGAATCAGCTGTTCGAGGTCTTCCCTGGTCTCCACCTTCCGAGAGGCACACCATTCTTGAAAAAGTCGCTCCTTGATCGTGGCGAACTCTGTGAAAGTGTGCTCTGAGGTCTTCTTCAGGTTTCTGAACTTTTGCCTATACGCCTCAGGTACCAATTGGTACGCCATGAGCACAACCTTCTTCACCTTGTCATAATCGCTGGAGTCGTCAAGGGATAACGTAGAGTAGGCGATTTGGGCCTTCCCAGTCAAGACTGACTGTATCATGATGGCCCAATTCTCCCTTGGCCACTCCAAAGAGGCAGCGACTTTCTCGAAGGCTGCAAAGAATTTTGACACTTCCTTCTCATGGAATTTGGGGACCATTTTGATGTTGCGTACCGGATCGAAGCTACCGGTGTCCGTTGTTTGCCTCCGACCACCGCCTAATCGCAACACTTCTAGTTCATGTTGTCTCTCTCTTTCCTCCCTTTCTCGCTCTCGTTCTTCTCTCTCTCGTTTCTCTTCTCTTTCTCGTTCTTCTCTCTCTCGTTTCTCTTCTCTTTCTCGTTCTTCTCTCTCTCGTTCTCGTTCTTCTCTCTCTCGTCTCTCTTCTCTTTCTCGTTCTTCTCTCTCTCGTTCTCGTTCTTCTCTCTCTCGTCTCTCTTCTCTTTCTCGTTCTTCTCTTTCTCTTTCTCGTTTCTCTTCTCTCTCTCTCTCTGCTTTCCTTTCTTCTAATTCTAAACGTCTCATCTCTAATTCTTTATCTTGTCTCTCTCGTTCCATTTCTAATTTCTTCCATTCTATTTCACGATTGATCTCTAGGGCACGCATCTTGACTGTTAGGAAGCTGATATTAAGCTCGCCGGCATCACTGTCAACGTCGCTGCCCTTATCTTCCTTTTCCGTGGAAGCTATGTCTGCACTTTCCTTTGTACTAGGAGTCTCGCCTTCCTGTTTCTCTTCTGCCTTCAGGTGCCGGTGTACCTTGGACAAGATCTCCACACGGGAATCACTGGCACGGATCTTGATCTCCAGGTAGGCGCTCACTAGTACAAGCTCTGGTTTACTCAGATATTTTAATCTGGCAAGACAATCTTCTCTGTTCAGAAAAGCCTGAACCTCGTCCAGATCATCGATGGTAGCTTTGTCTGCCATTGTCACAGATGGAACACTTAGCACTGTTCTATGTCAATATTGCACTTTAACGCGCCAAACTCTACACTTGCCAATATTGCACGTAATCACTCTGGGCACCGCACTACCCAATATTGCACCGAGTCCAAGCGAACACTTCGCTCTACAATATTGCACTAAATCACTGAGCACCGCACTAGTCAATATTGCACTTAATCGCTTAATCACAGCGAGCACCGCACTGCACAATATCGCACTTAGTCACTCTGAGCACCGCACAGGACGTATAACGTCACAATCGTCACACAGGGGGAATTATATACAGGGATTACGCCACTTCACCACCCCTGTCAAACATACTTAACAAGGGGACGGATCCCGCTGGGGATGCCAATTATGTTACGGCCCTCTCGGGACGCAACGGGATTCTAACTCTGATGTTGTTAGAGGAAGATATATGTATCCGTTCCCAAGCCAGTAGTGGCTATCAAGGGATGAGATCCGTGACGCAAGTAACTTAAAAGGGAGTAGGGAAAGAAAGGTAAGAACTTAATATAATATAATGTTCACCATCACCGTTTAAATATATAGAATAAAAGAGTATACAAGGGGGAGGGGTATTAACACTTTACAAGGGGATCGTGCACAATCTAGTCTTCTGCTGAAGACTCTTGATTAAGAAGCTAGGTGCTGAGTCCGCGGTGCTTTCTTCGTGGCCTCAAGACGTGTCCTCTGAGAACGCCGAGCCTACCCTGGCCACAGGTCAGCCACAACACAGGTCCACTGGGGGCACCGTCGTGGAGGCCGTCAACCACACGTCCAGCAGGTCTGCTGGCAGGTACTGAGCCACCAAGGCTGGTACGGCCACTCCACGAACGATAAAAGGGGTACGCCCTAGACAGGAGTCTCGTGTGATATCACCAATCACCCTCCTGTCCTCAATACCCCAGTGGATTATCGTCTCCAACCGTCGGTCCCGGGTAAATCCTTTCACAGCCACTCCGTTGGCAGGCTTAACACACCACAGTGTTCTTCCGGGGGGACGACGTCACAACAGCTGCAGCAAACTCCACAGTATGGAGACTGGCTGCCTCGGGTAGACTGACTCCACCTTCAACACAGTGGTCCCAGGTCGGCTCTGTAAGCAGACACGTCATCAATAACCGGGACACTAATACTCCTCACTTACGGTGGCGGGCGCAAACACCTGACGTATCCAGTCCATAGATGGCGCTGTCGTCGGAGCACCACCTCACCAGAGGTCAGGAGCGGCGGTGTTGAGCGCTGAACCAGACTGGAAACTGGTCCTCGAGGCCAGTACACGCTGTCCTCACTAGGTGTCGTCGTTCGTTTGGCGGGGGTTTCGGGAGCTGACCCACAGATGGCGTAGTTGTTACTGCTCCTTGGATCCGGGTTCGTAACAATGAAACGGACAGAGAGAGAGAGAGAAAGATCTAGGAGTTGATATCACACCAAACCTGTCTCCTGAAGCCCATATTGAAAGAATAACATTACGGCCTATGCAAGGCTGGCTAACATCAGAACGGCTTTCAGAAACCTGTGTAAGGAATCCTTCAGAACCTTGTATACCACAAATGTAAGGCCAACCCTGGAGTATGCAGCCCCAGCATGGAGCCTGTACATAGTCAAGCACAAGACGAAGCAGGAAAAAGTTCAGAGGTATGCCACTAGGCTAGTCCCAGAACTAAGTGGCATGAGTTATGAGGTAAGGCTGCATGAACTGCACCTCACGCCGCTGGAAGACAAAAGAGCTCGAGGAGACATGATCTCCATATACAATTTTCTCAGGGGAATTGAGAGGGGTCGACATGGATGGATTATTTAACACGGGTGGTACACCCACAAGGGGACACAAGTGGAAGCTGAGTACCCAAATGAGCCACAGAGACATTAGAAAGAACTTTTTTCAGTGTCAGAGTAGTTTGTAAATGGAATGCACAAGGAAGTGATGTGTTGTGGAAATTTCCAACACCCAAATACTAAACCCTAGTGCAATAATATATTTTTTTGTAGAAAGAAATCTAATTTACTAATACTACTAACCAGCAGCTTAGTACAATCTAACTCTTATTAATTTGAGATGTAATACTCTCAAATTCTTCCTATTATTCCTGGCTGCGATTTCGTCAGCTGCCCAGCATCACAAGAATAACTATGTATATTGAAATCGAATTAAACCCAGTCTAACCTTGTTGAATTTATTAAGGAATATAGATTGGCGACTGATTTAATTCAATTCAGGAAATTATATCAATGTTTTTTGGTAAAAAATTTTCACAGCTGAAGTCAGCTGATCCAGTAAACAAATGTTATGAACTAAATTTCACCTACGTATATAGGTAATTCATTTAACGTCACTTATGTTGGAAAATCCGACACCATTTAATAATATTACGTGCAGGCAGATAATATTGCTGCTGCGTTGTATAAACAAGTTACCCATAGAAAATGTAACTTGTAGTGGAATTTCCGTCTATAGAAAACGGGATATCATTACCACATACTATTATAAATTCACCACCTATTATGGTGGGAATTATTCTTAAATACATTAGTCTTTGGACTTTACCATCATAAAAACATCTTATATAAATTAACTTAATTATCAGAATTAAAATAGAGTAAATGTGACCCTTCTATCACTTACTGTCATCTGGACAATGTAAGCCAGTAGCGTCAGTTGTGAGGGAGTGGTCAGCCATTGTTATTGTTTAAGACCACAGAGTCGTGGAACAAATTCGGCTCCTATAAATTCTCTTGGACGAAGTGTTATGGAAGATCAGAGTAGTGATCTGCCATCATCAACACGCTGTCATCAATCTCAAGGGAAGTGTCTTTCCGAAACCCGTTTATCTTTCATTTATGGCCATTAATGTCAGTAGATATAGGGTGAGCCGGTTAGATCACAAATGATCGACTCAAACAAGGTAATTAAGCCTAGGTCTTTATGGTTCCTTGTACAGTGTTTTCTCTGATATAGCTGTCATATATTAGGATTCTGGCTTTATAGCTAGCGCCCTTTTGACAGGTCAAGACGAGGAAGCATGCTTTGTGTACCAGTTACTGGGTGATGGAAGCTACCTCAAAGAGGATAATTTGGTGTCTACATCCTGGTTATACCTGGTGGACTAAGGCCTGCTGTACAATAAGATAAGGAACCTCTTCAATGTACACTAATGTATGTAGTCTAATATCGCAGTTTGATTGGCTGCATATATATAAATTCAATATAAACCCCCCTAATATGTAGAGGATCGATTTGTGAGATTATTGCAGAAATACAGTCCACTTAACATCATACAAATTGCTATCGAAGTATATAAATTAACGTAAATATAAATTCTATATAAATTCATATAAATTAAATAAATATAAATCTCACAGGTTGGTTCCCACAACTTAGGTATAATGAAATACTCAGTGAAAAAAGGTCTGTTGTTACCCAAAGTTCATTATTGTGACGTAAAATAACATCGACAATGTCTTTTAATAGGAAATTCAAAGAAAATATTGTGAGTTATTTGCCAAGTTTACTCTTTCCGGCGCCATGTGACGCACGGAACACTGTTGAGAGAGACTTGGCTGAGATAGGAGCCATATTGGATTTGTGTACGGAAGTTGGTCTTCATTATCGTTTGTTTATAAGAACATCCATGCATTATCAGACTTCAGACTGACCTGACAACCTCATCTTATCGAGGACACCACGTTTGGCTGGCTAAGTATATCTAGAATAATTTGTTGTGGCCATGACTTATTGTTAACTTAGGGTGCCTTGTGGTTGTGCTGAAGGAACACCAAAGAACACCTGTGAGTGTAATTTCCATACCTAGTCAGCTCTAATTTCATGAGCATATGTGTAAATATACACTCCTATATAGAAATTATATAAGATTAATTTTCACGTGTCTCCAGAGACAACATGCATTGACATGCTAAGACAGGTTACAGAGAGCTGTATGACATTTCTATGCTCACAATTACACAGCTAAGCTACCAGTTTTTTAATAACTCAGTAGTTAGCGTACTAACCCTATGCCTGGAATTTATTGCTGATTTACTTATGATACCATTTTCATATATATGTTTTCTGTAGTATTAATATTATTCAAATTACCCCTAGTGCTATAATATAAATTTTTTGGTACTAAGAAATCTGATTTACACATCGAAAGATGTGTAAGGGAATCAATCTCTCCATAATATTTAGAAGTTTTTCAGTCCATTTCTCTGAGATTATTTTGAATTAATTATTGATTTAAATATATGTAGATTAAATGCTGGAGAAAAATTCCCCCAACATTTTTAATGGTCCTTCGGAACCGGATAGATCAGTGCATCAAATTTAAACTACTGGTTAAGTCATATATGGTTCTTATGAACCGAATAGTCCAGTTCATCAAATCTAAATTATACAGGTTCTCAGAGCCCATAAACATTTTTTTATGGTCCTTCGAACCTAGATCCCAATTAGGATCGAATAAATATCAGTATAACAAATAATGTAACAAATTACTAATACTGATAATATTTTATCTCTTGATTAAGAGTATTACCAGGAGTTAGGCTATATACAATTATATTAATATTTATGGCTGTCAGTAGACCGCCACATATTACAGCCTAACTCAATCAATGTATAAGCACAATTTAACTGAACATCTCCAAACCTGCTATGCTAAGGCCTAATGTATAAAGTGGCTATAGTGGGCCATAGCAGCTGCCCATAACACTGAGTCACATACGTAACACTGAAGTAAGAATATACAGGTCTCCTGGAGCAACTACTCACAAATTTTTTAATAACCCTGTGTTAACACCAGCATTAGACTAGCCACACCATCTAACAATTATTTATCTTGGTGGCATGATACACATCCTACAAGACACTCAGCCGATTAAATTAATTATCTTAATTATTAAATATCA
Source organism: Procambarus clarkii (assembly GCF_040958095.1). NCBI lineage: Eukaryota > Metazoa > Arthropoda > Malacostraca > Decapoda > Cambaridae > Procambarus > Procambarus clarkii. The sequence continues at coordinate 18,565,793 of NC_091178.1, forward strand.
TCATATTCCTTTAAAGAAAATAACTGCACAGTTGTTTTTACTTTAGTGGAACATCGCCAACCATTAAGTCGTAACCGTTAGGGACTAAGTCTAGAATTTTACAAACGTGCAGCCAACTATGTAAATTTTCAACTGAAAAGAAGGGTGAGGTTGGAAGCTACCTACATACGTTTTTCTGCCAGACCATTTCGTGAAAAGTTTACTCCAGACAGAAAACACTTGTCACGAGAGTTTAGGACACATGTGGTCAACAAATTAATCAATACAATTAATCATCACAGGCGATTGTGGCAAGAAAGCCAACATTAACTTGTATATATTTCAATGTTCTTTATGTATTTTCTATAACACTTTGAAATTTTGATACAACGTTGCATTCAAATAGGTGCGTCTTTTTATATATCTACTATATACATGCCTCACCTGTGACAGGAAAAAACATGTTTGTTTTGAAAAACCACGCCATCTGTTGGACATAAGAGAAACACACCCTGTAATCTCCAAAAGTCATTCACCGATTTCTTTGAAATTTTGACACAATGTTGCAATCGAATAGGTGCATCTTTCTTAATACCAACTATATAGATGGCACCCCTCTAACAGGTAAAAACATGCATTTTTAAAAAACAATGTCATCTGTTGCACATAATAGCAACATGCACGCTGTACTAAATATGTCACGAATTCCATTTCAATGTTACCGATTGCATTGATAAATTTTATTTTCATAGATTTTGATTTATTTTATTTTTTATTGAATTATTTTGTGTGACATTATGTTGGAATTGAGCCGTGTTGTTTACCATACCATTCATTTTGTAAGTATAAGTATGGAAAACTATGATTTTCTTGAAAAACAGTGCCATCTCTTGCCTGTAAGAGCAACACACATGCTATACTATATATATGTTATAATTCCATTTCAGTGTTTCTGATTGCATTGATAAATTGAATTTTCATAGATTTTGACTTATTTTCATTTTGATTTAATTATTTTGTGTGAATTGCGTTGGAATTGAGCTGCGTTGTTTACCAAACCGTTCATTTCGTGAGTATAGTTTATTTTTTTATTTTTTAATTTTTTTCATTTCATTTTTAACTTTTTCTTACATTTCAGTGATGAGAACATCGGTTCACTTGATGTTCCCAGTTTTCTGATGGGAACATCAGACCATTTGGGAAGGCATCGGTCGAGGGAGTAGGGAATGGTGGGGATGACGAGGGGACAGAAGTGAGAGATGGTGTGGAGGACGAGGGACAAGGGAGGGGGTAATGGTGGGGAAGGACGAGGGGATGGGGGAGTTTGAGATGGTGGGGATGAGGAGCTGGGGAATGGAGAATGGTGGGGAGGACAAAGGGACAGGGGAGTGGGACATGGTGGGATGGAAGAGGGGTTGGTGGAGTGGAGAATGGTTGGGAGGCCGAGGAGACAGGTGAGGGGGGAATGGTGGGGAGGACTGAGGGACAGGGATGGTTGCTATGGCTCAGCAATGCCCATGCGTTGCTGAGCCACAGCAACGCGTGGCCGGGTACTGCTAGTATTCCATATAAACAAAAACTATAAACCCCAAAATATAACACTGCTATAAAAAAATTGCACATCATTATTATTATTGTATCATATGCGAACCCACATAGGGTAGGATTTCTTAGACTGGAATTGTACTGAATTATGTACAACTCTAGCTTAATCCATTATTAGCTATTTTGTTAGGTAGGATTATTACCAGACTAGTACTGTATTAGACAGTACTTGTTAAGAAACATTTAATATTGTGCAGGCCCTAAGCAGGGTGGGACTCTATCTTTACACGAATTGTGTACTTATATTTTATTATATTTTATTGTGTTTTATCTTTTGAGTGTTACTAGGTGTCACTATACCAACCGAAGGTGAAAGAGAAGGATTAGCCCTAGGTGTTAGTTGTAGTGATACCAAAGTGCCACTCAAATTTTATATTTCATGTTAAGGTAATAAGCTAACCTCTGTGTGGTAGGATCACATAGCCTAATCAAGGAAAATTCGATATTAGGCTATCATAACGATACTTGAATCTGATACAAGAACACGTATCCTAGCTACATTAGTAGCAATTACACCAAACCTAGAAAGTCTCAATCCACCAAAATGGATACGGCTGGAAGAATGAAAAAGACCCTTGCCAGTTTAAAGGTCACTTGACCAGACTGATCAACAAATGCCGAGATCTGTCTCAACAGTCACCAATTGACTATTTAGAGTTGGAAAGTTATTTCAACATTGTAAATAACAAGTTTGAACAAATTAGAGTTCAGATAACACAATATTTGTCTCAACTAAGTAAAACACAAATTACAGAAAAAGAATTAGAAGACATCATGCATGAATTAGCCCAGTACGAAGATGATGTACAGGTTAAATTACAACCCTTTAATATATTAATTACTCAGAACAAAGTAGCTACAGCATCTACTAACTTCCCACAACCTGAAGTAAAATTACCCATGATCAGTGTACCCTCATTCTCTAGAGGCGAGAATGAGAGTTGGGATGACATTTGGAATAAGTTAGTGGATGCAGTAGATTCTAAACTCACTATCCTCAAAACTACTAAGTTCACTTATTTACAAGGTCAACTCAGAGATGAAGCCTTAAAGGTAATCTCTAATTTAAACTTGACTAGTGATGGCAATGACCTAGCAGTTCAGCTGCTCAAAAGTAATTATGCTAACACCGAGAGAGCTATCACAACTTTAATACAATGGTTGCTGGACTTCCCAGCCACCGATAGTTCCATCGACTCACTCCAAACTTTTCAATTGGAGTTGGAGTCCTTAATTAAGGCTTTAAGCCTTAAAGTCAACCTAAAGGCTGTTGAGTGTTGACACAAGTCATTATAAGATGCAAGTTGCCCAGTGAAACATTGGAAAAACTGTGTACTTTGCACAATAAAACGTCTCTGAATGTGACAGAGATAACAGAAGGTTTACGTTCTATAGTTGAAAGACAATGAGCGAACCAGGAAGGTAAGAGTAGTTCAGCACCTTCCACTAGTACCCATCACAAATCACAGAGTACCACAAATACTTCAGGGAAATCTAAAATGGCTAAAGCCACTCCAAAGTGGAAGAGTAGCAATGTGGGTACCTATACAGTAAATCCCTCTGAACCTGTGGTAACTGTGCCTCCTAAAACTACTACTACAGGAGAGAGAAAAAAAAATTCTGCCAGGGAGAATATAATGCATATAGATGTTGCACATACTTAGGTCATATTGCAAGAATTAAACGTCTCAAGGAGTTCCGTTGATGTACAAGATGCATGGGATCACATGATAATAGCACCTGCATGGTTATCTTGCATACGTGCAATTAGTGCCATAAAGGTCAACATCACTCAACACTGTGTGTTGAGAAACACGAACGAGGTCACCAAAACCTCAAGTGGAACTGAACACCTCCACGACTGTACAATACTGCAAGGTACATTAAGAAGTTAATGTATTTGCTACTAAATCAGATAATATTATCACATTACCTACAGCTCAGCTACGATTAACCAATAAGAAATCTAGGATAACCATGCATGGTCTTTTTGACCATGAGTCCCAGAAAACATTCATTACTCAACAACTGGCTGATCAGTTAAAACTCAAACCTTTGTGTCAAGTGAAAATAATCATTTCCGGATTTTTAACAAATTCCAGACCTCTCGATTATAAGGTTGTGAGAGCCTTAGTATGCCTCGGAGGCTTTACCTGCCCAGTACAGGCTATTATTGTAGATAAAATCCTGTCTGACCTATATGTTTACAGTCTAGGGAATACAAACAAGCTTCTCAAAAGTAATGACGTTAAACTGGCTGATTATAAAATAAAATTTGACCGCCTCACTGATGTCGGTATACTTGTAGAGGGAAGATTATTACCATAAATTTATCACTAGATGCATCAAGCAACAGGGAATGAATATGTTGCTATCAGCCAGAGGCAAATTGCTCACTGGACCGGTGCCACCTCAGAAAATTTCCACCTCAGCAAACAGTTAACAAAGTAACTCAATTATGGTTGCATGACTAGGCTTGGAACAGTCACCACTTTAGTTCAGAGACATGGCTGAAGATACCTCTGATCCCACTGTATATAAATTATGGGATCTAGATACTTTAGGCATCGTCCTTGAGCATTCAAGTCCAGACAATACTTGAACATATCAACAATATTTTAACTCAGTAATTTATAAGGATAAACAATACTGGGTTAAATTGCCATGGAAATTAAATCATCAACAGTTACCAATAAATCAATTCATGGCATTAAGTCAGTTAAAATCACTGATAGCTCAAGCAAACAACCTGACAAATTACAATTGTATCACAACTTGATACAACAACATGACAACAAGTTTATTGAAGTGTTTGAAAATGATAACTCTAGTCCCTCTAAGTCCCTCTTAATGATATGAGGGACATTACTTGCTTCACCATACCATATTAAAGTATTCAATTACTACATCAACCAGAATTGTATTCAACTGTAGTGCCAAGGTAAAGGCAAATAGTGCCTCACTCAAAGATTGCCTACAAACTGGCCCGAGTCTGACCCAACAATTCAATAACGTGTTGTTACAGTTTTGAATAGGAACCTACGCCTATACAGCCAAATATAAGGAAGGCTTTCCTCAGAGTAGGTCTGCAAGAAGAAGACCAAAATTTCACCAAGTTTCTCTGGGCAAAGGATCCTAATGATTCACATTGTGAAATAGTAACTTATATATTTGAATCGGTCTTATTTGGGGCTACCTATTCTGTTTCTGCTTCAAGTAACATTGAATACGCATTTGAAGAAATCTGATAGTCCTCACAAGACTGAAATTAGCAGTAATTTACATGTAGACAACTTGCAGGGAACTACAAGTGATAAATCAAAGTTAATTGAAATATATCATGAGGCTAATTGCGAATTACTGGGAGCTAATATTTGCTGGGAGCTGGGAGCTACAGTTGTGGGCTTCAAAATAATGAACAATTAAATCAAATAATAGAAAACGAATTTCCAGGGTATAAAGTACCTCACATTTTGAAAGTCCTTGGTATGGAATGGAGTACCTCTTCCGATGAGTTAAATATTAAGTCAGTAGAAATGAATAATAATACTTTATCCATGAGGAAGCTATTATCCTATTATAAGGGGGATTCTATGAACAAATGGTAGGCACTGTGAAACGATGCTTTAGGAAAGCTCTACATCGCCAAAAAATTAGACTTGCCAAACTCAAGACCATTGTCACCGAAATAGAGGCACGAGTCAACAACAGACCCCTAACCTATCTCTCTGATGATTTCTCACAAAGAGTGCCACTGAGTCCCTCTCATCTGATAAATGGTGGTCTTCTTGGTCCTTTAATATCTCTAGAAAATAAGGATCTGGAAGACCCATCATATGTTGGAAGGAACGACTTAGTGGAAAGTTATGAACATGTTTCCTGAGTGATTGGGCAGGTGGAATGAAGTGTGGACTCGTGAGTATCTAACTGCACTGAAAGAATATCATTTTGGAGCTGCAAACCCCTATAATAAAATGAGTTTAAAACCAGGTGATCATGTTTTAGTTGACAGTGACGGACCAAGATCAGAGTGGCCTATAGGCAAAATTGTTGCTGTACACCCTGATCACCAAAGAATACTAAAAGTAGTTAGGGCCCAGTGCCGAGGAAAGACCATCCTAAAAACTTTACAGAAATTAGTTCCTCTGGAATTGACAGAGCATGAAAGTTCTCCAAATATGAACTTACCTAAGACTCTTGTGGAAAATAGCTTTACCAATACCAGCACTTGTGCATCAAGGATTACTGCACAACAATGTAAACTCAAACTTAAACAGTACTTTAATTCTGCATAAATGCAGGTGATAGCCGTCTGAGGTTGAGTCTGCAGGAATAATTCAGTGACTAAGTAATTTAACCATTACAAGTCATTGCGACGCTAGCCATTGATTTTGCTGTAGCTCTGAATAATTCCTTGGTCTCAGGTGATCTGATCTTTAATACTGTAAACCCTTTAACTGATGTTCCCATGATGACAGATTAATGACTTAGTTTCATACCAGTTTCACAGGTACATGAAAGCAATCATGTACATACTAATTTACTAACATGTAATGAATTTATATCTTCAGGAGAGAGAATAAGGTACGTCAGTACTGAAGCATGAACTGCAACCCGTGTTTTCTCGACCCCATCCCCCCAATTTTATGTTGGCAATTTCCAACACCCATATACTAAACCCTAGTGCAATAATATAAATTTATTGTACTAAGAAATCTAATTTACTAATACTACGAACCAGTAGTGTAGTACAATGTAATTCTTATTAATATGAGACGTAATACCATCAAATTCTTCCTATTATTCCTGGCTGCAATTGTGTCAGCCATCCAGCTCTCAAGAGAATACCTATGTAAATATAAATCGAATTAAACCCAGTCTAACCTTGTTGAATTTATTAAAGAATATAGATTGGCGATTGATTTAGTTCAATACAGGAAATTATATTGAGGTTTATTGGTAAAATTTTCCACAGCTGCAATCAGCTGATCCAGTAAACAGATGCTATGAAATAAATTTCATCTACATATATAGGTAATTCATATAACGTCACTTAGGTTTAATGAAATACACAGCGAGAAAAGGTCTGTTGTTACACAAAGTACGTTATTGTGACGTAAAATAACGTCGACAATGTCTCCTTTTAATTTTAAATTCGAAAATATTGTGAATTATTTGCCAAGTTTACACTTTCCGGCGCCAGATGGTACATGGTACACTGTCGAGAGAGACTTGGCTGAGATAGGAGCCATATTGGATTTGTGTCCTGAAGTTGGTCTTCATTCCCGTCTGTTTATAGGAACATCCATGCATTATCAGACTTCAGACTGACCTAACAACTTCATCTTATCGAGGACATCACGTTCCGCAAGCTAAGTATTGTCACGCGTCGCTCTCCTTGGCCTTGTGTTACGTGAGGTTAAAGTCAAACAGCGGGGGATCATGCTACTGATCCTGCAACCTCACACATGTGGGTCTCTGCTCCTTCCAGTAGGGTATCATATATCATCCCCAGAGAGCTCTCCTAGTCATGCCTCGAGACCGGTCACCACTTTTTGACCTTAGACTCAAGGGGGAGAGAAGAAGGCCCAGCCCACACTGCTAAGCTCAATCCTGCAGTGTGTGACTCCCCTACCGAGCCTGCCCACCTGTGCGTGGCAAAGTTTAGCCGGACTCCCGGCCATAACCTCAATTCCACCTCTTTCTTTCTCATCACCAGCTGGGTAATTCTCTCTGCGTCCCAGGAATGCTGTTGGTTCAAATATGATGTACCTACAGAAGCTCAGGGACTCTTTCTATATACTGCCAGTACTAGAATTCAAATATACTGTTGTGTTGCCAACCCTGGGTCACTCCCGAGGAAATGCCAGTACCAGTGTTCAAATCTAATATCGTGTTGCCAACACAGGGTCACTCTCTCTATGTAGTGCCAGTACCAATATAATACAATCATGTATCATTTATCCACAATGCTCAATGAGATGGAGGTGACACCAGAAGCAATGATAAAATAATAAAAGTTTACTCAAAAGCAAACTACAAACACATGAAATATCTATATGTATTCTTATGGAAATAATAATGATTCCTATGGATCATTATTATTTCCAGAGGAACACTAGCAGCGTTCCTCTGGTGGCCGCCGGCAGCTCGCATCAGCTGATCGAGTTTAAAGGGACCACTGGCCCCTCACTGGGGGTGACTCCATCAGCGTGGCTTCACAGTCCTCCAACAGGACGGCCACTCACGCCACTCGCTGTCTTCCCCAGGCAGTAGATGATATATGTGCTGTCCCACACCCTAATCTACTCCTATGAGACTCCAGTAAATGCCTAAACATAATAATAGGCCTATCTTGCCTAACAATCAAGGGAAATATGTGAGGGAAAAAAATGATCTACCTTATCAAATCCTATCCTTAGACACCTGGCCTCAGGTGGTCATTGGGGTTCCTCATCCCTCACGTCGTTCCTTGACGTCCCAGATGAGTCACCAGTCCATAGGCGTCGTGAAGATTCTTGTCATCTCCGTACCCGTTCCCTGAGTGAAGTTCCTGGGCGTTGGTTCGTTCAGTCGTCACTGCACATGTCGTTCTCTCAAGCACTCCTTCACCGAGATCACTCACTCCTGGATCAGGATGCGTCTTCTCCCTTCTGTGTTCCCAGTGGGCGTGATCCCATCACAGCAGCTCTGAGTACCTTGGAATTCCACTGATGGCGAGCCACTCACTACTCCAGCCGTCATAACTCTCTCGACTTCTCCAAGACTATCAGCTCACAGTCCTCGGTGCCCTTACACCGCTGGAACTCGGCTTCTAGGCACTTCCCTGAAGTACTGCAGTCCTTGGTAGTCACCATAAACTGGTCAGGCTATGTAAATCCACTGAATGAGGCTCCTAGACCTCCGAACTTGAGAGCTCAACCAGCCCACGTCCATTCTCAACGAAGCGCCAAGTATATCTGAGCACCTGGCGCTCTGCAGGTGGCGGGCCAGGTCTCCCGGTGACGTCACAGACCCAGGGGTGGGCTCTGATTGGTCAATCAAGTCATGTGACCTCAGCCAGCCAATCATCGGCCGGCGGGCGCCGCACATAAAATGGCGGATTTGCTGGCATGGGACGCCATTTTGTTGTACCTAGGGCACAACTTTTCCCCATTTCCTACAAACTTATTATACAAATTTCTCCATAAATCGGTAACCATTTCGGTAGCCTCATACATCAAAAGATTCCCTGCATCTCAGAGAACCTGCAGGTAAACTGATATGACTCTTAAATCCGGCATACAGGAGAAATAGGAGAGGGCACAGTAACAGTATCCCTAGAATAATTTGTTGTGGCTATGACTTATTGTTAACTTAGGATGCCTTGACGTTATGCTGAAGGAACTCCAAAAAACACCCGTGAGTGTAATTTCCATACCCAGTCAGCTCTAATTTTATAAGTATGTGTGTAAATAGACACTCCTAGATAGAAATTATATAAGATTAATTTTGCAGTGTGTGGAGCTATCTACGAGAGAAATGTACCCCATTCTGGTGGATCACATGTCTCCAGAGACAACATGCATTGACATGATTAGAAGGGTTACAGAGAGCTGTCTAACATTTCTACGTTCACTATTAGGCAGCTAAGCTACCAGTTTATTAATAACTTAGTAGTTAGCGTACTAACCCCATGCTTGGAATTTATTGTTGATTTATTTATGATACCATTTTCATATCTATGTTATCCGTAGTGTCAATATTATTGAATTTATCCCCAAAAGATGTGTAAGGGAATCTCTCCATAATATATAAAAGTTTTACAGTCCACTTCTATAAGATTATTTTGAGTTAATTATTGATTTAAATATTATAGTTAGATTAAATGCTGGAGAAAAATTCCCTCAACAATGTTGTGGAGACTGACTCCCATACACAGTTTCAAAGGTAGATATGAGAGAGCCCAGTAGGCTCAGGAATCTGTACATCAGTTGATTGGCGGTTGACAAGCAGGACCAAAGAGCCAAAGCTCAACCCCTGCAAGCACAACTAGGTGAGTACACACACACTCACACTCATACACACCTTGGGGTTGTTATCACACCAGACCCGTCACATGAAGCCCACATCAAGAGAATATCCTCAGCGGCATACGCCATATTGGCCAACACAACAACAGCCTTTAGAAACTTGTGTAAGGAATCATTCAGAACCTTGTATGCTACGTATATCAGATCAATCCTGGAGTATGCAGCTCCAGGATGGAGTCCATATCTCGTCAAGCATAAAACTAAATTGGAGAAGGCTCAGAGTTTGCCACCAGACGAGTGCCCAAACTAAGGGGCATGAGCTACGAGGAAAGACTATAAGAATTATATAAACCTCACAAATCCCTGGAAGACAAAGAGAGTTAGGGCGACATGATCACCACATAGAAGATTCTGAAAGGAATTGATAGGGTTATCTTGAGGTTATCTTGAGATGATTTCGGGGCTTTAGTGTCCCCGCGGCCCGGTCCTCGACCAGGCCTCCACCCCCAGGAAGCAGCCCGTGACAGCTGACTAACACCCAGGTACCTATTTTACTGCTAGGTAACAGGGGCATAGGGTGAAAGAAACTTTGCCCATTGTTTCTCGCCGGCGCCCGGGATCGAACCCGGCACCACAGGATCACAAGTCCAGCGTGCTGTCCGCTCGGCCGACCGGCTCCCTCGCAGACCGCAGGGTAGACAAAGACAGTTAATTTAAGACAAGGGTCACACGCACTGGTACTGGTCCCACAGGGCTCTGTGCTTGGACCTATCCTGTTTCTGATATACGTAAATGATCTCCCAGAGGGTATAGACTCATTCCTCTCAATGTTTGCTGACGACGCCAAAATTATGAGAAGGATTAAGACAGAGGAGGACAGCTTGAGGCTTCAAGAAGACCTGGACAAGCTGCAGGAATGGTCGAACAAATGGATGTTAGAGTTTAACCCAAGCAAAAGTAATGCAATGAAGATAGGGGTAGGAAGCAGGAGACCAGATACAAGGTATCACTTGGGAGATGAAATACTTCAAGAGCCAGAGAGAGAGAAAGACCTGGGGGTTGATATCACGCCAGACCTGTCCCTTGAAGCTCATATCAAGAGGATAACAGCAGCAGCATATGCCAGGTTGGCTAAGATAAGAACGGACTTTAGAAACTTGTGTAAGGAATCTTTCAGAACATTATATACCACATATGTCAGACCAATCCTGGAGTATGCGGCTCCAGCATGGAGTCCATATCTAGTCAAGCATAAGACTAAACTGGAAAAGGTTCAAAGGTTTGCCACCAGACTAGTACCCGAGCTGAGAGGTATGAGCTACGAGGAGAGACTACGGGAATTGAACCTCACTTCGTTGGAAGACAGAAGAGTTAGGGGGGACATGATCACCACATTTAAGATTCTCAAGGGAATCGACAGGGTTGATAAAGACAGGCTATTTAACACAAGGGGAACACGCACATGGGGACACAGGTGGCAACTGAGTGCCCAAATGAGCCACAGAAATATTAGAAAGAACTTTTTTAGTGTCAGAGTGGTTGACAAATGGAATGCAATAGGAAGCAATGTGGTGGAGGCTGACTTCATACACAGTTTCAAGTGTAGATATGATAGAGCCCAATAGGCTCAGGAACCTGTACACCTGTTGATTGACGGTTGAGAGGCGGGACCAAAGAGCCAGAGCTCAACCCCCACGAGCACAACTAGGTGAGTACAGGGGAAAATTGAGTGCCTAAATGAGCCATGAAGACATTACAAAGACTTTTGTTAGAGTCAGAGAAGTTAACAAATGGAATAGACAGAGTAGCTTACGAATGTGGTGGAGGCAGACTCCATTCACAGCTTCAAATGTAAATATGATAGAGCCAGTAGGCTCAAGAATCTGTACACCCGTTGATTGACAGTTGCGTGGCGGGACCATAGAGCCAAAGCTCAACCCCCGCAAGCACAACTTGATTACACATGTACACACACACACACAATGTACACTAAGCGATGTACACTAACATAGATGGAATTACAAATAAAGCAAATGAGCTTGGAGAACTGGTACTAGAGGAAAACCCAGACATAATAGCCCTCACAGAAACAAAGATCACGAAAACGATAACAAATGCAGTGTTCCCACAGGACTATTATGTTATGAGGAAAGAGAGGGAAGGAAGAGGTGGGGGTGGTGTAGCTCTGCTGGTAAGAAAAGGCTGGGATTTTGAGGAGATGGATATTCAGGGCTGTGAAGGTTTCAGTGACTACATAGCAGGTACTGTAACAAATGGAGGGGAAAAAATTATAGTCGCAGTCAAATATAATCCACCACCAAATGACAGAAGACCTAGACAGGAATATGATAGAAACAACATGGCCACCATTAGCATAATAGAAAGAGCAGCTTCTGTTGCTAGCAGGAATGGATATGGATTACTAATTATGGGAGACTTCAACCATGGGAAGATAGATTGGAAGAACAGAGACCCGCATGGAGGACCAGAAACATGGAGAGCTAAGCTGCTGGACGTGGCAACAAGAAACTTTCTAAGCCAGCACACCAAAGAACCAACAAGAATGAGAGGAGAAGATGAACCAGCAATGCTTGATTTGATATTTACCCTAAATGAATGGGATATAAGGGAAGTTAAGATGGAAGCGCCCTTGGGAATGAGTGACCACAGTGTATTGAACTTTGAGTACTTGGTAGAGCTAGGACTTATCTCCCCTAAAAAAGAACTAGGAATCAAAAGGCTGGCATACCGAAAGGGGAATTATGAACAGATGAGAAGTTTCCTAAGTGAAATACCTTGGGACACAAACCTCAGAGACAAGTCTGTACAGGGTATGATGGACTATGTTACCCAAAAGTGTCAGGAGGCAGTAAACAGGTTCATCCCGGCCCAAAGGGAAAAATCCGAGAAGCAACAGAAGAATCCATGGTATAATAGGGCATGTATCGAAGCGAAGAAACTGAACAAAAAGGCGTGGAGGGACTTCCGGAATAACAGAACACCAGAAAGCAGAGAGAGATACCAGAGAACCAGGAATGAGTACGTCAGGGTGAGAAGAGAAGCAGAGAAAAATTTTGAAAATGATATAGCAAACAAAGCCAAGACTGAACCAAAGCTACTCCACAGTCACATCAGAAGGAAAACAACAGTGAAAGAACAGGTACTGAAACTTAGAACAGGCGAGGACAGGTATACAGAGAATGACAGAGAGGTGTGTGAGGAACTCAACAAGAGGTTCCAGGAGGTCTTCACAATAGAACAGGGTGAGGTCACTGTGCTAGGAGAAAGGGAGGTAAACCAGGCGGCCTTGGAGGAGTTCGAAATTACGAGAGAGGAGGTCAAGAGACACCTGCTGGATCTGGATGTTAGAAAGGCTGTTGGTCCAGATGGGATCTCACCATGGGTACTGAAAGAGTGTGCAGAGGCACTTTGCTTGCCACTCTCCATAGTGTATAGTAAGTCACTAGAGACGGGAGACCTACCAGAAATATGGAAGACGGCGAATGTGGTCCCAATATACAAAAAGGGCGACAGACAAGAGGCACTGAACTACAGGCCAGTGTCCTTGACTTGTATACCATGCAAGGTGATGGAGAAGATCGTGAGAAAAAACCTGGTAACACATCTGGAGAGAAGGGACTTCGTGACAAATCGCCAACATGGATTCAGGGAGGGTAAATCTTGCCTTACAGGCTTGATAGAATTCTACGATCAGGTGACACAGATTAAGCAAGAAAGAGAGGGCTGGGCGGACTGCATTTTCTTGGATTGTCGGAAAGCCTTTGACACAGTACCGCATAAGAGGCTGGTACATAAGCTGGAGAGACAGGCAGGTGTAGCTGGTAATTTGCTCCAGTGGATAAGGGAGTATCTAAGCAATAGGAAGCAGAGAGTTACGGTGAGGGGTGAGACCTCCGATTGGCGTGAAGTCACCAGTGGAGTCCCACAGGGCTCTGTACTCGGTCCTATCTTGTTTCTGATATATGTAAATGATCTCCCGGAGGGTATCGATTCATTTCTCTCAATGTTTGCGGACGATGCTAAAATTATGAGAAGGATTAAAACAGAAGAGGACTGTTTGAGGCTTCAAGAAGACCTAGACAAGCTGAATGAATGGTCGAACAAATGGTTGTTAGAGTTTAACCCAACCAAATGTAATGTAATGAAGATAGGTGTAGGGAGCAGGAGGCCAGATACAAGGTATCATCTGGGAGAGGAAATTCTTCAGGAGTCAGAGAAGGAAAAAACTTGGGGGTTGATATCACGCCAGACCTGTCTCCTGCAGCACATATCAAGCGGATAACATCAGCGGCATATGCCAGGCTGGCCAACATACGAACAGCATTCAGAAACTTGTGTAAAGAATCATTCAGAACTTTGTATACCACATATGTCAGGCCAATCCTGGAGTATGCAGCCCCAGCATGGAGTCCATATCTAGTCAAGGATAAGACTAAACTGGAAATGGTTCAAAGGTTTGCCACCAGACTAGTACCCGAGCTGAGAGGTATGAGCTACGAGGAGAGACTACGGGAATTAAACCTCACTTCGCTGGAAGACTGAAGAGTTAGGGGGGACATGATCACCACATTCAAGATTCTGAAGGGGATTGATAGGGTAGATAAAGACAGTCTATTTAACACAAGGGGAACACGCACAAGGGGACACAGGTGGAAACTGAGTGCCCAAATGAGCCACAGAGATATTAGAAAGAACTTTTTTAGTGTCAGAGTGGTTGACAAATGGAATGCATTAGGGGGTGATGTGGTGGAGGCTGACTCCATACACAGTTTCAAGTGTAGATATGACAGAGCCCGATAGGCTCAGGAATCTGTACACCTGTTGATTGACGGTTGAGAGGCGGGACCAAAGAGCCAGAGCTCAACCCCCGCAAACACAACTAGGTGAGTACAACTAGGTGAGTACACACACACACACACACACACACACACACACACACACACTCCCCCTTTATATCTCCCCCCCCCCACTGTAGCTCTCCCCCTCTCCCCCTCTCTCTCTCTCTCTCTCTCTCTCTCTCTCTCTCTCTCTCTCTCTCTCTCTCTCTCTCTCTCTCTCTCTCTCTCTCTCTCTCTCTCTCTCTCTCATAGGGAAAACATAGCAGAGACACGAACTCGGGGTAACAAACGGAAGAGGACAATCACGGCTTGAACAAATTCAGAGGATGGGGTGGAACAGGAAGCCTGGATGAAGGGAGTATTCCAGCAAATGTGGGATGAATTCAGTGAAGGACTGAGGGTAATGAGGGAGACAGTTGCCAACCTGCAGGATGAACTAAGGGCAGCAAAGGAGGAGAGAAGATGCCTGAACAAGACTCCTTCACAATACCAGACACAAACCGTACCTCAGGGAGATGAGAATGCTACTGTGGAGGGGACCTCCACAAATTAGCTCTCCTTTGCTGAATTGCTTAAAAAGAGCCCTGAAGTCTGCAGTTAGGGAAGTTGCCATGGAAGTGGCTTCCTCTCCGGAAGCAGCTAGATGTACTAGCCGGCTGATAGAGAATAAAAGAGCAGTAGTAGTAGCAGGCATTAAAGAGCAAACAGGGACCAGCCCAAAGGAGCGGAGAGACAAGGACAAAAACATAGTTACCGAGATCCTTAAAGAGGTAAGAATGGAGGGAAATGACCAAAATGTTGAAAAGGTTTTCAGGCTTGGAAAGTACAACAAGGACAGAGACCAAATGATAAAGGTGGTATTTATGAGTGAAATCACGAAAGAGGAACTGTTAACAAGGAAGAGCCATCTAGCATATGTACAGAAGTTCAAAACAGTATTCCTGCAGAGGAGGGATATGACAAGGGAAGAGAGAAAGCAGGCAGCAGATGCAAGGAAGGAGTGCAAGGAGAGAGAAAGGAATCAGAGACCCACAACCCCAAACCCTACAATCCCAGAGGGGAGTGGAGAACCCTCCTCAAACAGTGCAACAGCCACAGGAAGTGGGGCACCTTCCCTACATTCTACCCAACAGAAACCCAACCTACCCCATCCCCTGTCAGCCCCCCACTAAGTACCCACCTAGGGCACCCTGCCCCCTCCTCCCACTCACCCCCTCCTCCCACTCACCCCTCTCCCCAGGACCTCCCTTCTCCCCCATCCCCCAAGCCCTCCCTTCTCCCACATGCCCTCTCATCTCTCCTACCCCAAGCCCTCTGTTCTCCCCCGCCCCCTAAGCCCCCCACTCTCCCCCACCATACCTAAGTCTTCCCCTCTCCACCACTCCCCTAAACCCTCCCCTCTTCCTCACCCACCTCAGCCTTCCCTTTCCCCCCAAGCCCTCCCCTCCTTTGCTGTCCCCCCTTCTCCTCCATCCCCCAAAGCCTCTCCTCCCCCCATGCTCCCCCCTCTCACCCCCCAACCCTCCCCCCTCTCACTCTCCCCCCCAACCCACCCACCCCCTACCCTCCCCCTCTTCCCCCCCCTACCCTCCCCCTCTCCCACACTCCCCAAGCCCTCCCTCCTCCACCAGTCTCCCCGTACCAGATCCTCCCAGCTCCCGCTCACCCCAGACCCCACAGGTCCCGCCAGAGGAGAAGCAAAAGAGAGTCAGTTTCAGGGTAATGTACTCGAACATAGATGGGATCACAAGCAAGGCAAGTGAACTAAGGGACAGAGCACAAGAAGTGAACCCAGATGCAATCGAACTCAATGAAACAAAACTCTCTGGAATCATAACGAATGCTGTGTTTCCCCAGGTGTACACAGTAATGAGGAAAGAGAGGGAAGGTAGGGGAGGAGTCAGAGTGGCCCTACTCATGAGAAAGGAATGGAGTTTTAACGAGATGGCTATCCCGGGCTGTGAGGGGTTCAGAGACTACATAACAGGCACCATGACAATGGGAGGACCAAGAATAGTAGAAGCAGTAATATACAACCTTCCACCAAATGACAGAAGACTCAGTCAAGAGCATGAAAACAACAACATGGCAGTTAACACTATAATTGAGAGGGCAGCCTCTGCTGCCTGTAGAAATAGATCGCACCTGCTCCTCATGGGGGACTTCAATCACGGAAGGATTGACTGGGAGAACAAGGAACCCCACGGAGGTGAGGATACGTGGAGAGCCAAGCTATTGGAGGTGGTGGCTAGAAATTTTTTAACCCAGTATATCAGAGAACCCACAAGGATGAGATAAATGAGAAACCAGCGAGACTCGACCTAGTCTTCACTCTGAACGACTCCGACATAAGAGAAATCGGTTTTCAGGCTACAGTAGGAATGAGCGACCACACTGTACTGGTGTTTGAGTACCTGATTGAAGAAGGGTTATTGAACTCAATGAGGGATACCGAAAACAAAAGGTTAGCATACCGAAAGGGAAACTATGAGGAGATAAGAAAATTTCTAACAGTTATAGCATGGGAAATAGAGCTCAGGAAAAAGACGGCCCAAGACATGATGGACTACATCACGCAGAAGTGCAAGTACGCAGCAAGAAAGTTTGTCCCAGTCCAAAAGGAAAACAGTGAAATGAAGATGAGAAACCCATGGTTTAATCAGAGATGTAGGCTAGCTAAGTAGCAAAGTAAAAGGGCATGGAGAAACTATAGGAATAACAGGACACTGGAGAGCAGAGAAAGATATCAGAATGCCAGGAATGAATATGTCAGGATGAGAAGAGAGGCAGAAAGACAATACGAAAATGACATCGCAAGCAAGGCAAAGACTCAGCCTAAATTGCTGCATAGCCACATCAGGGGAGAAGAACAACAGTAAAGAAACAGGTTATAGAATTAAGGATAGGGGCAGAAGAATTCACTACAAACGACAAGGAAGTGTGTGAGGAACTGAATAAGAAATTCCAGGTCTTCACCTTAGAGTAAGGAGAAATTCCAGAGATAAGAGAGGGAATACCTAACCAGGAACCACTGGAAGAGTTTGAGATTACCAGCGGGGAAGTAAGGAAGTGTTTACTAGAGTTGGATGTGACAAAGGCTATAAGCCCAGATGGAATCTCCCCTTGGATACTAAAGGAAGGAGCAGAAGAACTGTGCCTACCACCCTCCATAGTGTATAGCAAATCACTGGCAACAGGGGAACTGCCAGAAATTTGGAAAGCAGCTAACGTAGTCCCGATATACAAGAAAGAGGATAGACAGGAGGCACTGAACTACAGACCAGTGTCCCTAACCTGCATACCATGCAAGCTGATGGAGAAGATTGTGCAAAGAAAGCTAGTAGAGCATCTGGACCGAAAGAACTTTGTAATACAGCATCAACATGGGTTCAGGGATGGCAGGTTCTTCCTCACAGGGGTTACTTGAATTCTATGACCAGGCAACAAAAATAAGGCAAGAAAGAGAAGGGTGGGCAGACTGCATATTTTTAGATTGTCAGATAGCTTTTGATACAGTACCACACAAGAGGCTAGTGAAAAAGCTGGAGATGCTGGCTGAAATAAAAGGGAAGGTACTCTATTGGATAAAGGAGTACCTAAGCAACAGGAGACAACGAGTCACTGTGAGGGGTGAGGTCTCAGATTGGTGAGACATTACGAGTGGAGTCCTGCAGGGGTCAGTCCTTGGGCCTATACTGTTTCTGATATATGTAAATGATCTCCCAGAGGGTATAGACTCGTTTCTCTCAATGTTTGCTGATGATGCAAAAATTATGAGGAGGATTGAAACAGAGGATGATAGTAGGAGGCTACAAGATGACCTAGACATGCTGAGTGAATGGTCCAACAAATGGCTGTTGAAATTCAACCCGAGTAAATGCAAAGTAATGAAACTAGGCAGTGGAAACAGGAAGCCAGACACAGGATACAGAATAGGAGATGAAGTACTTAATGAAACGGACAGAGAAAAAGATCTAGGAGTTGATATCACACAAAACCTGTCTCCTGAAGCCCACATAAAAAGAATAACGTCTGCGGCATATGCGAGGCTGGCTAACATCAGAACAGCGTTCAGGAACCTGTGTAAGGGATCATTCTGAATCTTGTACACCACATATGTAAGACCAATCGTAGAGTATGCGGCCCCAGCATGGAGCCCGTTCCTTGTCAAGCACAAGACGAAGCTGGAAAAAGTCCAAAGGTGACCTCGTGGCCTTGATCATGCATGGACTTGTGTGTCTGTGCTCTAGAATATATCATCATATTCGCTATTGTGTGGCAAGCTGAGCTCATCAAAGGCAGTAAAAGTACTTTTCAACACAGAGAGGAGCAGCTGACTGCCTTTTTGGCCAAGATGAATAAACAGGAAGAGACTGTGTGGAATGCACCTTCAGTAATGTCTTCTATGGTATTATGATCAGATGTCCTTTCTTTCATCCTGTTTTTCAGAGAACTGGAGTTGTTATTAATAGAGGTGTTCATCAGGATGCTGTCCCTCGTAACCCTCTCCACACCCGAAGGAACACAGCTAATAGGACTGCTTTCATTCATCCATTAATATATTAATGGATGAATGGATGAAAATTAAAATAATTTTCCTTATAAAGCTATCCTCCGAAGTAAAGTTTTTGCTACCAGCGAAAGTATTCAGAGTATTTATTAGAACCCCTTCCACTACTCTTCTAGTAATAATATTATTACTTCTATAGATTATTTCACACTTCTTAAAATCAAATTTTTGGATTCTTTTCCCAACTATGGTTTGTTACAACTCTGTTACCAGTCATGATTCTTTCCCATGTTCTTCAATTCTGATCTCAAGTTTTCGCCACTTTCCACTTATAAACATCGTTACAATCTTTACAAGGTAATATATAAACACCTCCTGGATCTCTATTATCTCCTACCTCTTCTTACAAACCGTTTTCCTAATTGTATTTGGTTAATTGAAAACGATTTTATGTCTTGCGTCAAATACGTTATAAGTCAGTTTACTTAAAAGATGGTTAAATAGCAATTTCAAAACTATTTTTCTTATCACATATCTGGGCAATCAAAGTTAGGGTATGGGGAGAGGAACATCAAACATTAAAATAGATGATGAGCAAAACTCTGGTACTCTTGGTGGTGGGGAGACATCGGTGGCGGGAAGACTTCGGTGGTGGGGAGTCGTCGGTGGCGGGGAGACGTCGGTGGTGAGGAGATGTCGGTGGCAGGGAGACGTCGGTGGCGGGGAGACGTCGGTGGTGAGGAGACGTCGGTGGTGAGGAGATGTCGGTGGCAGGGAGACGTCGGTGGCAGGGAGACGTCGGTGGCGGGGAGACGTCGGTGGTGGGGAGTCGTCGGTGGCGGGGAGACGTCGGTGGTGAGGAGATGTCGGTGGCAGGGAGACGTCGGTGGCGGGGAGACGTCGGTGGTGAGGAGATGTCGGTGGCAGGGAGACGTCGGTGGCGGGGAAACGTCGATGGTGAGGAGATGTCGGTGGCAGGGAGACATCGGTGGCGGGGAGACGTCGATGGTGAAGAGATGTCGGTAATGGGGAGACGTCGGTGGTGGGGAGACGTTGGTGGCAGGGAGACGTCGATGGTAGGGAGACGTCAATGGAGATGTCATTATCTGGCGAGATCTGGGTCTGAGTGTTGGCAAAGAAGCGAAGCCGTTCTTTTAGATGTTTAAGCTAGGTGAGACTGTTTTTCTGTTATAAGAATTAATGCCATTGGACTTGCAATCTTGTTTGGTTAGTGGTAGATTCCTGATTTTTTGTCCTAATTATTAGTATGTTCCCAGCGACCATCGTTTTTTGTTCAATTTGCTTATGTTTTTTTTTCTGGGCACAAGCTTGTAGACGGCAGGTCAGTCTTCTTGAAAGCCTTGAGGTGGTCATACCAGTGCAGGTGAATCATAGGTGACATCCTTCATTGGGGCGTGCAAAAATGTAAACCACGTTTGCTTTGTGAAAAGGGTTATATTGTTTAGTAGTGCTGTTCTTGAGTATTAAACAAGCAAGCCTTTTTGTTTAGCAGTAAAAAATTGTGTCCAATTTTTGGTCTGGGGCAGTCGGTTTCACTCCATTTGAAATTATATTTGTGTTCATCATTAGGTATGTTTTACACTGTGAACCCATAGTGGATTTGTAAGAGTTTACTGGAACGATTTGTTCTATCACTTATCATAACAACCCTCTTACAACTTCCCTCTTTATGTGTAATAACTTTTCTGCCTATGCTGACTAGGAATTTTTTACCCACTATATCTATATTATCATCTAAGAAATGTATTATTTCTATATCATATGAAAATCATATCAAAATCATATCATATCATATCAGAATCATTATAGATTCATTATACATCTTGATCCTAGATGACAATGCCTCTGATCACGTACACCATAGGGCCTTATAGGTGCCTACGTGACTTTGTGCAGGATTTCTAAACGATCAAGAAGCTTCTAGAAGGATTTCTAAATTAAAAAACTATTGGAACAATTGAATCGATTTCCGGTAGGGATTATATCAAATCCTTAATAAGAATCAATAGTACTATCCAGTACTACTTATTATCTTTAAATTCTATATCTAATTATATTATAATCACATCTTATCTCAATTATATGTCTAGACAATAAAAATAATCAATCAATATACATTGAAAGCTACCCCTCTCAAGGAAGAGGGAGGAGCCATCTCGTGAATTAAGTAACCGACTGGGGTGCCCCCAGGCAGTAGTGTGTGTTTACAAAACAGTGAATATGTGTCACTGTGCTTAGCGAACATTAATTAACTCAGAATACCTTATCAAATTACCTTTATCACCAGTGTTTACTCTCTAGAACTGGGGGAGTACCTGGATAATATATATACAAGGAAAAATTCCTAAAACATATCTAATAAGAGTGTATAGTTTACACTCACAAAGTGTAAAAGTGCACACAAAGTGACTCTGTCTCTACCTCCCCCATCACCACCTATCATCCTACTGCAAAAGAAATTAAGGAAATAATCACATAGCAACGCTACCAGAACAATCTACAGCAAAGCTTAGATATAAAATATCGTGCCTAAACTCAACAAGAGAGTTATCCAGTCTGGCACACATGTCATACAGGCACCCGACATTTAGAGAAGTATATTGAATGTTATTAGAATATTAATTGGCCAATTGTATGCTTGTATAACTTTAATATATCCAATAAGTCTTTCTGTCGGTTATATAGTGAGGCAATGCCTCATATTTCAGTAAGTTTATTAATATTGTAGAGCAGCAACTGAATCTTTATATAAATTAAATATATCTATATATATATATATATCCTTGAACATATAAATTAAGTTAACAATTGCTTGCTTAGTTATATTTAAGTTATCATATAAGTTTATCTAATTGAATATAATTTTTTAGTACTGTTAACTTAGTTAACAGTACTTAGACCACATTTAATGTCATTTATCATACTTCTACAATTTAAATTGTTGTTTATAGTATATGAATATTGACTGTTGATAGTTATGGTGCTAGGCTGGATTATGTATATGTTTAAATCCCTGCTTTAAACAGAACCAGTGTTCAGTCATAGAACTAAGTTTTTTTTAAATCTTATCCTTGTATAAAGAAATACAAGTTAATGTGAGGTACTTGTCTGCTGGTGGACTGTGAATCTTCAATCAACCTATCAACTAATTCATTCACCCCACCTGCCCCTTACAGCCCACAATCTGTCATTAGGAAAAGAGGAGCTAGGATTGACGACCCTAGCTAGAGACATTAGTTGAATTAATTTGCAGACACTAATTTTTTAGTTCAGTACAAGTCCCTGGTAGTTCTCCTCTCATATCAATCCTGGCAGAGTAAAAGCAGCTGTTGAAAAGTATGAGGAAATCAAACGCCATGCAGAGATTTATCTAACAGAAATGACTAATGCAGATCTAACCAAAAGAGAACTTCAGGAAATCATTGCTGAAATAATAATGTATTTAGATAAAATCCAAGATCAACTAGATCCTTTAATCAAACAAATATCACAAGCAGTAACCCAATCAAATGTGAGCTCATCCACTCAGCAGGGTACTGCAACTATCACACATATAGCAGCAGAGCTCCCAAAGGTACATTTACCATATTTTGAGGGCAAGGATGAAGATGTTTGAGATACCTTCTGGAGAGCCTTTAATTGAGTCTATAATAAACTGCAAGGCTTCTCGCATAAGGACTACAAAATTTTAATATTTACAAGGCCAGTTATGGGAAGAAGCCAGGCAGGTCATTGCTAATTTGTCATTAACAGATGATTATTACGACCATGCGCTACAGTTGTTACAAGATAACTTCGGTGATAAGGAGATTGCAATTGCCCATCTCTCATACAAATTATTGGATTTACCCTCTCCAAATATAAGTTATGAGTCACTACAATCATTTCGATTGTCTATAGAATCAATCATCAAAGCCCTTAGTACAAAAGTACCTGTAGGAAATGCAGAGTAGCTTACAAAGTTAATCATTCAAAGGAAACTTCCTAATGAGATCATAGACAACCTATGCACTCATTATAACACCAACATCTTATCACAGAGCCAAATCTTTGATGGACTTCGAGCTTATGTACAAAGATTACGAAGCCAAGGAAAACTTAGATCACAAGAAAAAATCACTAAAAGTGAATCCACGGACAAAAGCAAAAATGTCCAAACTGGCAGTCAAAAATCAAGGCAACAAAACTCCTCTTCTGCAAAGTGGAAACAGAGTAACGTTGGCTCATATGCTATATTACCCACAGTTAACAGAACTGTAGGAATTCAAGCTCCCAAGACAGATAAGACAAAAGGAGCTACGAGTGCCCCAAGATGTTTATTCTGCCAGGAAGCACATACCATTTATCTATGCACAGTTTATGAAGACCGTGCCAGTCGAATCAGTAGACTGAAATCTCTGAACAGGTGCATCCATTGTCTACAGAAGCACGATATAAGTGAATGTAACACTCAATTGCAAAACTGCCAATATTGTCATAAAAGTGTACATCACACAGCACTCTGTGGTGATATCAACACCCAATCCAGATCACAGACATCCAATAATCAACCTGCGTCTCAGGCAAAGCCAAAAGATAATTATACCTCAATAGCTGTACAATTCTGTACAGTAATGAGTAATGCCAACGCCTTAAAAACAGAGACTGTTACCACAGTCATATTACCTACTGCACAGCTAGAACTATGCAATCAAGGAATTTGTATTCAAACTAGAGGCTTTTGGATCAAGGGTCACAGAAAACCTTTAACAGTAAAAATATGGCAGAAGATTTACAACTTAAATCTTCAAAGCAAGTATCTATATCCATATCAGGTTTTTTTTTACCAATTCAGGTCTTAGAACCTTTCAGGTAGTACAACTCAATCTCTGTCTAGGTACATCCTAAAGGACAGTCGAAGCCATAGTAGTTGATAAATTTCCTACTGAAATAGAAGTGACTGGTCTGGCAGCCACTACTAAATTCCTAAAAGAAAAAATAAACCAAATTAGCAGATCCTCTGCTCGATTCTGACTACATAGGGGATATCAGAATCCTGATTGGAGCTGACTACTATCATCGATTCATTCTGGGATCAGAGGAATCTATGGGTATGAATTTTCTCAAATCAGCAGGAGGGATATTGATGACAGGACCTGTACTAGATCTTTAACCTTCAACTCCTGAAAAATCACATCATACAGAAACTGTAATCGTGGCGTGACTAGGCAAAGAACAGTCACCACTTAATATCCCCCACATGATTGATGATGGATTGGAATCTGTGCATAGATTGTGAGAACTTGATGCAATAGGAATAATTCCTGAACAACCAAGTCCTGATGATGTCTGTTCATATAATAAATACTTAGAAACTGTACAGTACCATGATGGACAGTATTGGGTAAGGCTACCTTGGAAAATCAACCATAAAACCTTACCTACCAACTATCACATGGCTTACAGTCAATTTTAATCTCAATTAGCAAAACTAAGAAAATGGCCTGAGCATTTACAACTCTACCATGAGATTATTCCTCAACAGTTAAAGAATAAATTCATCAAAGTCGTGAAACATGACAATAAGCAAACAGGCCATACTTTACCTCACATGGCTGTAATGAGAGAATAAAAAACAACTCCTTTATGGATAGTTTTTAATTGTAGCTTTAAATCTGGACCCCAAGGAACCAGTCTAGATGATTGTTTGCAAACAGGTCCGAGTCTAACTCAGAAATTGTATGACATACTGCTGAAGTTTAGACTTAACAAATATGCGTTCTCAGCAGACATTAGTAAGGCCTTTCTAAGAGTTGGCTTACAGGAAGAAGATAGGGACTTCGCTAAGTTTCTATGGGTAGAGAACCCAGAAGATATCTATAGTCCAATTGTGACTTACAGATTCTCCTCCGTTTTCTTTGGTGCTAAAAGTAGCTCATTTTTGCTGCAAGCAACTCTAGATACTCATCAGAAAAAATCATCAAGTCCCTGTAAGATTGAAATCAGTCAGAATCTATATGTAGACAATTTTCAAGGAACAGTTAACAGTACTACTGAACTGTTACAAATATATCAAGAGGCCAACAAGGAGCTACAAGGTGCCAACATGCCACTACAATCTTGGGCCTCTAATAATGCAACATTGAATAATCAAATAGCAAGAGATTACCCCGAATATCACGTACCAGAATCACAAAAGGTGTTAGGTATGGAATGGGATCTAATCTCGGACACAATATCAATCAAATCAGTACCAATAAACTATTGCATTGCTACTAAAAGGGATTTGCTCTCACAGGTTAGCAAAGTATTCGACCCACTTGGTCTACTAAATCCTTTAACTATCAAATGGGGTTTATTGGTGCAAGAAGCTTGGAAGAGTACTGTTGGTTGGGATGATCCACTACCACTCCAGTTACAAAAAGCTTAGATGGAAGTGGCTCAAGAACAAATTTTAGTTGAAAAGATAATCTTTCCGTGACACATAGTCGAGGAAAATGATGAAGTATCACTACATGTATTCGCAGACTCATCAGCCAAAGCTTTTGGAGCTTGTGTTTACATAGTGACTTCTAATCAATCATATCTTATCACCTCTAAGGCAAGAGTCACTCCCTTAAAAAAGAGAACTTTGCCTCAGATGGAACTAACTGCATTGCTAACTGGCACACGCTTAGCAGTGCATATCAAACAAGTCTTGTCTACCATGAACTTCAAAGATGTCATTATATGCTCTGACAATGAAGCCGTCTTACAATGGGTACGAAACGACAACTGTCCAACTCCATATGTAATAAATCGCGTCTCAGAAATTAAAGAAATTTCTGCAGGCTTTCAATTCTTGCATGTACCAACAAAAGATAATCCAGCTGATCTCTTATCAAGAGGTATGACGTTTAAACAGTTTGCAAAGGCAGATATTTGGTTTCATGGGCCTCGATGGTTAGTGAATGGTAGTTGGCCGGAACAAAAGCAACACGTCATTACGACACAAACCAAAACTACCACCAGGCAGCCAGCTCAAATATCAGTCTTGGATTGATATACTTGGATTGTACTCGTTACTCCTCGCTCATTAATTAATCTCATTATCTCAGGAAAGAGGTATAAAATACACGCTTCCTGATGCACTTATCTATTGGGTAAGACAAGCCCAGAGAGAAACTTATGGGAATAACTATGAAAATCTTTCACATAAGTTAAAACAAAATCTCGGTCTGTGGATAGACCAAGAAAATCACAACATTCTGCGTTGTGGAGGGAGACTTAAACACGCAGATATCAATCTAGATACCGTGCATCCATGGCTTTTACCAAAAAATCATTGGATCACAAGGTTGATTGTGTTACATACACATCAACAAATCATCAAACATGTAGGAGTGTTAGACACACTCACATATATCAGACAGCAGTACTGGATTCCTCAAGGAAGACAGTCAGTCAAATCAATCTTGAAGAATTGCATGATATGCCGAAGGTACGATGCAAGATTTTGATTTGATTGTTGCCGCCGAAGGCGGCTAGTTTATTGTGCACCCCATACTCATCCTGTGAGCGGTAGCGCAAAAGCATTACAGAGGGCACAAAAGGTCTTTATCAGACCTCATCTTAGATTATTACATAAACAATTTCTTCAATCCTTCACACCTTATAGATACAATGTCAGCTAGTTACAGAGAAAGTGCTATTACAAGAGCTACATATTTACAGTAAGTCATCATACATTAATGGTAGGTCTTGTCGTTAATACATAATAGTTTGGCCAATGGGGATATTACAGAGTCATAGGGGAGCTTCTGTTTATTATTAGTCCTCACAATACACTACTTGTTTCTGAATCTCATATGTCGTTCATCTACTGGAAGCAAAATGTGGGTACAGTGCAAGGATTTCAGGTAATTTATCCATGGTAATAAGATAGGTTGCCATATCATACAGAGTGAGCCCAGATTCATCTCCAAAAGGCTCAATTTTACAACAATCCAAGATATAGTGTTCGAGTGTGTGTCCCTGCCTATGTCCACACACTTTACACTTTACTTCATCTAGATCCCTATACAAGCCGAACTGCCAGAGATACTTGTAGCCAAGTCTTATACGAGCTGTGACAACATCTGTTAGTCTACTGACTTTGTTACTTGCCCCATACACATGTTTTACTTCACACATTTCATTGTGATGAACAATGGACCTACTAGTTCCAGTTTGCACTGTTCTACTTTCTTCAAATCCATCTAGGAGTTCTCGTCTAATGATACTTTTAAGGGACCTATTTGATAACTCAAGATTCCATTCAATACTGTCTTTATTTACTGCAGCCTTAGCAAGGGCGTCAACTTTGTCATGTTCCTGCATGCCAATGTGAGAAGGAATCCACAACATTTTTATATTTACCCTCTTGCTAAGTATTCTTACATATCTACGTCTAGCTTCCAAGACAAGCACGTTATTACTTGATTGCAAACTGTTTATTGCTCGTAGTGAGGAAAGGGAGTCAGAAATAATTAAGCTGTCTACTTCAGTGTTGTCAATAATTTCGAGTGCTACCAGTATCGCTACCAACTCGGCTTGCATTGTGGACGCCCAGTTACTAATTTGGATATTTCTTTGAATTGTGCTGCCATCGGGCTGATGAGCAATAACACCACTTCCTGCCCTCCCTGTAGCTGTATTGAGTGATCCGTCAGTGTATATGGTCTGTGCAATGTTGTTTTCAGCTTGTATATTGTGAATGTGTTCTATGGTGCTTAATTTAGCAGCAAGCTGAGCATGAGGGTTGCTTGTGATTAGTTTCTTGGTGGGGTATGCAGGGGTCTGGATGTCAAAAGGTACTATCTGCCAGGGTGGAAGGAAGTGCTGTAGTCTTTCATCTGTATATACATCGTGCAGTCCCATCATTTTAATATGTGTGGCAGTTCTTTGAATCCATTTAGACTCGCTAGTTCCATTTCGTATGTGTTCTAACATTGCAACTGACACAATGTTGTTTTTGTTATCACGCAGCAGCTTTAGTCCCATCATAAGATTAATTTCAAATATTCTATCTCGAATGCTAAGTATATTTAATTCTTTCCGCATGTTGAGAACTTTGGTAGTTATAGGACAGCCAAGTATAATTCTGAGTGCTTCATTTTGCATTTTTTCCAGTCTATCAATACTTTTGCCATTCTGCAGGACCAAAGCTGGTGCATGATAGTCTATCAGAGACCTTATATACGCTAAATACATCATTCTTGCTCTTCTAATATTAACACCATATTTCGGGCTGTACCCCACTACAGTACTGAGAGCCTTGAGTCTGTCTCAACATTGTTGATGTAACTTATCGACTGCAGTTGAGGTACAAGGGACAGAGACTCCAAGGTATTTGAAAGAAGAGACATAGTCTATTGGTATGTTGTCTATCTTAAGTTTTCGTGGTCCACTTTTGCGGTTGCCAATTTGTCTGTAAAATACCTTAGTTTTAGCAGCGTTGATTACAAGACCAAGGCTCTCACAAGCTGTATGTATACAATTTAAGACTGTTTGCATTTCGCGGTGGGTTTTAGTATGCACAAGGATGTCATCTGCATAGCTGATAGTGATGTTTGTCGGACTAGTTGGGATTGATTTTAGTAAAGCATTAATTAGAACATTAAACAAGGTAGGACTAAGTACTCCTCCTTGTGGGGTGCCTAGTTGCATTACTTTAGTTTCACTCTTGTTGCCTTGGAACAGTGCAGAGGACTTCCGGTTGGTAAGATAGCCTCGTATCCATTGTAATAAATGTCCCCCTATATCCATTCTCGCTAATTCATACATAATCACTTCCCTATTAGCAATATGAAAGGCATTTTTTAAATCAAGAAATGTTGTGTACTTGTGCCTTTTATCTCCATGAACAGTAAGAAAGGTTGTGATACAGTTGTGTACACTTTTACCATGTGTGAAACCATTGATATCAGGTGACATGTGCTCTTTAACTCTATACAATAATCTATTAAGCACCATTCTCTCAAAGGAATGGTGCTTAATAGTTGCACATGCCATTTCCGTCCATCTCATTTCCGTCCCATCTCACTGACCAGTTGCACATGCAACTGGTCAGTGAGATGGGACGGAAAGCATCAGGTTGGCCAGGCTTTGGTACAGGTACCGTAAGACTGGTGGTCCATGATACAGGCAACTGCCCAGTGACATAGCTGGCATTAAACAATTCTAATAAAACACGATGTAAGAACGTGCTCTTATCCTGGACCACCACCCCTACCAAAGGAACGAGTGGTCCATCTACACCCTTTCGATACAACAGGAGTAGATTATACAGGAGCAATATATCTAACAGGGACTAACAGCAGATAAGAAACTAATGAAAGCATACATCTGTCTGTTCACCTGTGCAACCACCAGAGCAGTACATCTAGTGGTAACACCCGATATGACTGCTCAATCATTTATTCAAGCTTTCCGCAGATTCGCAGCATGCCGATCATGCCCTAAGCTGATGATTTCAGATAACGGAGCAAATTTGGTAGCTGGAGAAGCATGTCTATGGGAAATCTGTTCCCATCCTGCAGTTACTTCCACACTGGAACAGCGTCATTGCAGATGGAAATTTATCCCTCTTAGAGTCCCATGGCATGGAGGATTTAATGAACGGTTAATAAAAACTGTCAAAAGATCCTTGAGAAAATATCTACACCGTCAGAAAATCAATCTTCAAGAACTCCAGACCGTAATCACAGAAACAGATTCAAGGGTGAATAACTGGCCATTGATGTACTTGTCTGATGATCATACTCAACATGAGCCATTAAGTCCTGCCCACCTAATGTATGAAAGACTTCTGACTCCGATACCATCTCTAGTGGATGATGAGATCAGAGATCAGAGGTCAGAGCGAGTTGGTTCAGGGGTATAAGCATCTGTCCAGCATAATCCAAAAATGGAATGATGTTTGGACAAAAGAATATCTTACATCTTTACGAGAACATCACTATGGGGCCAGTGTCCCACATAATATATATCATCTCCAACCTGGCGATATTGTCTTGATAGACAGTAATGGTCTTAGGACTGACTGGCCGTTGGGTAAAGTTGTCTCAGTCCATCCAGATAGTCAGGGGATTTTGAGAATAGTCAAAATCCTGTCTAAAGGAACAACTTCCCTGAAGACATTGGACAAACTCATCCACATGGAATCAGTGAGTCAGCTACAGTTAGATCCTGGGAGAACCCAAGACCCTCTTACTCCTCATGACCCACAGACTTCTAACAGACACAATCGTCCACAATGGACAGTCGCACAAAAGTGCAAGCAAAATTTGCACTTGTATTATCAATCCGATGGAGAGTAATTGAACACACATGGTTACTATTGTCCTTAGCATTGGACTCTGTGTCAGTTCTCTCCCTCTGGAAGATGTGGGAAATTTTTTCCCACTATATCTATATTATTATCTAAGAAATGTATTATTTCTATATCATATCAAAATCATATCAGAATCACTACAGATTCATTATACATCTTGATCCTAGATGACAATGCCTCTGATCACATACATCATAGGGCCTTATAGGTGCTTATGTGACTTTGTGCATGATTTCTCAAGGATCCAGAAGTGTCTAGAAAATTTCTAAATTAAAAAACTATTGGAACAATTGAATCGATTTCTGGTAGGGATTATATCAAATCTTTAATAAGAATCAATAGTACTATCCAGTACTACTTATTATCTTTAACCCCTTAACTGCGTTGACTCCAAATGTGACACCCCCGCAGTGTGCAGGAAATAAATTCTCTGGAAAAAATTCTTTTTTCTTTTTAAAGTGTCAAAAACCCTTCCCTCAGTATGGGTATGTAAAAAAAAGTTGAAATTGTACTTACTTTGGCTGCTATGGGGTCCGGAAGTTGGGGCGTGACGTCATCATTCCCCATGCGCCCGTGCCGTAAGCTCTCGGGGGCGGTGGGGCACTCGGGGCGGGGCGCGCGAGTTGCCGCGAATATATTTTCGTTCATTTTTTGCGCACCTTTCCAAATACATTTTCATTGTTTTTATGTGCCAATCCAATGTATAATGAACACGTACACTATAATATCGCAGTACAACATCCGTACTGTCCGTAGACACTGTGTTACATGCATCGCAAACAAGTTCACTTATCCTGCACAATTTCCAATGTATCATGCCTAATATATTTATATTTACACTTTATATACACACTGTACAGTATCACACACTATATACACACACCATAAACACACTCAGTACTCCACGAGTGTGTGATATGCTGCGAAACAGCCAACGGGGCAGAGTGGCACCTTGCACTCCACGCACCAGGTGCTGATACATCTTCGTTTCTGTTCTCTGCGGGTAGTGTTCCTGCATACTATACACGCACGTTTACCCTTCTCCCGTGATGCTGTGCCTGGCATATACTCGAGCATATGTACTCCGAAGTTCTCATTACCCCTCAATCTGTCTGGAGCTGCATGTGGCATTGTTGCTTGCACTCCGCGCGGTACAACAGAACCCTCCTTGCCATACTTTACTAGCAGCTGTGACACAACACCAGCACTGAATGTACGTATAGACGGTCTCCTGCCAGATTTTACTAGGTACATATTGAAGCAGTTGAGCACTGCAACATCCATGAGGTGGAAGAAGAACTTTTTAGTCCACTTCACAGACTTGCACACGCACTCCACTCCACCAAGCATCATGTCACACTTATCGACGAGGCGCATGTTCACGTTGTAGTCTATGACACAGTCTGGCTTATACACGGTGTTGCGTGTCTGAAAGTGGACTTTCCCACTGTCCAACATGGCACCGGTGTGAATCGTAGTCAGCATATTCACCTCGCGTCTGTCCTTCCACCGCACTGACAGCGTATTGTCACACTTGCGCAGCTGGCACTCACCCACGGCTATAGCTATACCGAACACTGGCATTTCCTTCCTGTGGCTCTTCACAGTGCCACATACGCCGGTATTGTGGGCAAGGAGGTATCTGGTCAACAAGGGGCTGGTGTAATAGTTGTCGGTGAACAGTACATGCCCCTTGTTCAGCAACGGTTCCATCATGGTTTTTACGACACTGCCAGAGAACCCGTGTTCATCTTGAGCCGGTATGTCGACGTCTGTACCAGAATATAATATCATGTCCAAGACAATACCAGTCTCACAGTCGCACAGCACAAAAAACTTCAGTCCAAATCGGTGCCGCTTTGATGGAATGTACTGCTTGAATGCCAGTCGCCCCTTGAACAGTACAAGCGACTCGTCAATAACCACATTCTGTCCAGGTACAAAATAATCCCTGAACTTCCCTCTCATGTCACTGAACATCTTCCGTACTTTCCACAGTCTGTCGTGTCTGTCTTCATTTGCATTATTCTCGAAATGCAGGCACCTGAGAATCAAGAGAAACCTATCACGCGACATGTACCGGTTGAACACAGGCGATGGAACAAGGCTGTCTTTGCTCCAATAATCCAGGATGACAGCTTTCTCAGAGTGCTTCATCATCATACAGAGTGCCAGAAACACATACATTTCGTCGATTGTCGTGTCCTTCCATCGTGTGAGCCGTGAGGCAGGTAAAATGCCTTCGTCTATGAGGCTGTGAGCGAACCTGTTTGTCTCAGTCACAAGATGCATCATGAATACATTGTCAAAATATGCCTGAAAATATTCCATGTCTGCCATATCATCACCAGTATATGGGAATAATGGTATAACACCAAAATCGCTATCATCAAATGTTGGTATTTGAGGGACAAATGGGGTGCAATCCTCCCACACAAGTACACCAGGGGGTTTGGTGTTGGCGCCAACACCACGGCCAACACCACCACGAGCACCAAAACTACGGCTACGTCGTCCGCTGCTTCTGCTGGAGCTGCGTGAGGGTATGCTAGGCGCTGAGGCAGATTTACGTACTGTAGACCTACCACGAATAAATGATGTTGAGGGGCCACTGTCGTTGTCCACATGCTGTGAGGCACGCTGCCGCCTGCCGCGGCGTGTTGCTGAGGTAGCAAAACCCCGCTTGGTAACACCACCACTGCTCGTACTCGGGTCGTCCACACTACTCGTATCGGAGCCAATGTCACTGAAGCCCGAGAAAGATTCGTGTACATGTACTATCACTGAATAAACTACTAGCGTCTGGGGACATACATGATGGTGGTGATGATAACGGTGTTGACCCAGGGCGGCGAGGCAGGCCGGGCGAGGCACGTGTACCACACACACTTGCCACATCTTCCAATTCCGTCTCTTCCTCACTCGTATCAGATCTCTGAGTTAGGTCTTTCTCTGGATCATAGTCCAGGTCATCATCCAGAGCACCGTCATCATACAAAATATCGTGTATTTCCTCCTCAGAGAGTCGTTTTCCATGACCGCGGGTCACCGTGGAGCGGGAGCTCGTAGAGGATGCGTCAGACATGGTTGCTGCTGTGAAACTGAGGCTCCCCACGGCCGCAGGGCATGCTGGGATTTTTTTTTAAGATGGCGGACGATCACTGGGGCCCCCACCCACCCATACCATACCCGCGTCACCGCGCGCCAGTTTTGAATGGAACGCAAAAAATCAAAATACCCGGAGGGGCGTTGTGCAAACCAGACGCGTGCCTGCAGGCGTGTTGCACAGTTTAAGGGTTAAATCCTATATCTATTTATATTATATTCACATCTTATCTCAATCATACGTCTAGATAGTAAAAATAATCAATCAATATACATTGAAAGCTACCCCTCTCAAGGGAGAGGGAGGAGCCATCTCGGGAATGAGGCGACCAACTGGGGAGCCCTGGGCATAACGTGTGTGTTTTCAAAACAGTGAACGTGTGTCACGGTGCTTAGCGAACATTAATTAGCTCAGAATACCATATCGAATTACCTTTATCACCAGTATTTACTCTCTAGAACTGGGGGAGTACCTGGACAATATATCTACAAGAAAAAAAATCCTAAAACATATATAATAAGAGTGTATAGTGGAGCACACAAAGTGACTCTGTCTCCACCTCCACCATCACCACCAATCATCCTACTGCAAACGCAATTAAGGAAATAATTACGTAGCAACACTACCAGAACACTCTACAGCAAAGCTGAGATATAAAATATCGTGCCTAAACTCAACAAGAGAGTTATTCAGTCTGGCACACTTGTCAGGCAGGCACCCGACATTTAGAGAAGTATATTGAATGTTATTAGAGTATTAATTGACCAATTGTATGCTTGTATAACTTTAATATATCCAATAAGTCTTTCTGTCGGTTATAGAGTGAGGCAATGCCTCATATTTCAGTAAGTTTATTAATATTGTAGAGCAGCAACTGAATTTTTATATAAATTGAATGTATCTATATATATATATCCTTGAACATATAAATTAAGTTAACAATTGCTTGTTTAGTTATATTTAAGTTATCATATAAGTTTATCTAATTGAATATAATTTTTAGTACTTAGTTAACAGTACTTAGACCACATTTAAGGTCATACTTCTACAATTTTATCATACTTCTACAATTTAAATTGTTGTTTATAGTACAAGAATATTGACTGTTGATAGTTATGGTGCTAGGCTGGACTATGTATATGTTTAAATCCCTGCTTTAAACAGAACCAGTGTCCAGTCATAGAACTGAATTTATTAAAATCTTATCCTTGTATAAAAAAATACAAGTTAATGTGAGATACTTTTCTGCAGGTGGACTGTGGATCTTCAATCTATGTGTCAACTAATTCATTCACCCAACCTGCCCCTTGCAGCCCACAATCTGTCATTAGGAAAAGAGGAGCTAGGATTTACAACCCTAGCTAGAGGCATTAGTTGAATTAATTTGCAGACAGTAATTTTTAATTTAGTTTAGTACAAGTCCCTGGTAGTTCACCTCTCATATCAATCCTGGCAGGTTTTTCCTACACTGACAAACTAATGTAGTATATAATACAGGTGCAGTTCTGGACACTGCTCTCCAAAATGTATGATATATTGGATACACCACGGATACTTTGGGTAGACATCATACACTTCATTTCCAAGAAGGAGGTATTAAGTAATACCATTCTCAATACCACAACTCCATCCGCTTTAATTGCTGGTATTTGTAGTTAGGTGAATCAAGCTTCTGTCTTCCACTCCAGTGGTCATGAGTTCAAGGCTCCGATGGTGCAAGTCAATGAAATGTTATTTCCACATATATTATTTACATGTGCAGGAAATTATCATATGTAATATATACAGACATTTTATATATAAAGACCTTACACTGATCATATACAGAGAAAATATATATAGAAAATGAAATAGCATGTTTATGGGTGCTGTGTCATAGTAGAAAGTGCTGTAATATGATGTAGAATATATAGTAGCAGAGTGTAGGATGGTGTTGGTGCGGTGTAGTTGGAGTACAACTCTACTTACTGTGGAGAACATCGTCTATTGCTGTGAAGAAAGTGACGACAGGGGAGGTGTAGACGACAGTGTTGTTGAGGACGGTGGTGATGTAGACCTGGTACTGGGTGAGAGGCAGGAGTCGCTCCAGTACCACGCTCCGCTGCGGAGCCATCACCTCCGCAACCACCCGATACCTGTGGAGGATGGATTCTAGTATATGGCATATACTACTACTATTAGTAATAGTAGT
This sequence comes from Procambarus clarkii, assembly GCF_040958095.1. Classification (NCBI taxonomy): domain Eukaryota; kingdom Metazoa; phylum Arthropoda; class Malacostraca; order Decapoda; family Cambaridae; genus Procambarus; species Procambarus clarkii. Next base: position 18,601,408 of record NC_091178.1, read on the forward strand.
CATCATCAGTCTCAGAAGACTATGGAGTTATGCTCTGGTTGTAGAGTGGCCTCTCCAGGGCGCAAAGCCATGGTAGGTTGATATTGGGGAGAAGCTGTCACCCTTGCATCAAACTCTCCGTCTTCCCCTCAAAGTTGGGAAAACTAGGCTCAGGGACTCCCAACCCGGAGACCGCATTGGTCGGGGACGGAGAAGAACCTCAATGTTCCTACTCTGCAGTTTCTCAAAACAACCCAATGGTCTCCAGCGCTTTATATAAATATAAATTCGTGGTTTATCTGGCTGTCTGGCGGAGTGTAAATATCGAGAACTGTGAGACTCTGGCCAACACTTCGTCTCTGTCTGCCCTCTTACGGCGTAGTCCACTGAGCTCGACGCCCTGTCACTTCTGCCCCTTAATACCAGATGTTCAACCATCCCTGATTCTCTAAATATTCTATTTTACATTACTGGTAGGTCATAATAAAGAGTCGACTTTTACTTTACAAGACATTTATTTTACCGGTAATTTATAATCAACGCCTGACTGTAGGCACTACTTCCTTGGGCGGAGGAATCTCAGGGAGCCACCGTTTGCCAGCAGCCAGCTGATGGCCATCTTCCAGCTAGCAGATAGTAACGTCAATGTTAAGCTCATCCCAGAACTAGTAAGTGATCATTTTGCAATATATTGTGAGTACAATGTAGTGGATATTAGGTCCAATCCTCATCCTAGGGTTAAAATTAACATTTAGACAATCTTAAACCGCACTTTAAGTCTTATGTACACAAGTGGTACACTGGGTATACACCTGTATCAGTACCACTTTTACAATAATCTTGTCAGTATCATTACCGGTTATTATGATACCTGGGCTACATTAAGGAAAAAAAAACATTCGTTCTTCATCATGGACAGAGGATCCTCTTATTATTGCAGACCGAGCTAAAGTGCTTCAGCTGCTGACTGTTATAAACGAGACAAAACAGCTGACAATTGACTAGCATTCCTCTATGCCAACAGAGATTTTCGCGAGCTTAAGGGTCAAGTTAAGGACACATATTGGGAACAATTCCTACAAGGTATCAATAGAACTACAACATTATCGCAAATGTGGAACAAAATTAAAACATTACCAAACCCTCAACCCCAGTTCAGCTTCATCATACTCCTGCAGAATATGCTAACATGCTCCTAGCTCAATGGTCTAGTGTCTCACAAATTTCTTCCTTATTTCCAGATATACAGCAGCATTTAAATAATACGAACATTAACAGACACTCTAATATTGAAATAGCACATTCCTAACCAGATTTAATGGATCAGTTTGCTATAACCTTTTTTGAATTAACATCAGCATTAGTTAAACCTAAACAAACTGCCACTGGTGAGGATGGTATAACTTATAACACCTTAAGCTTACTGAATGATGTCCCAAGCCACCCTCTGCTTGACCTCTATCAAATGAGCCTCTCACAAGGTATCTTGCTAAAGAAATGGACACAGAGTCTCTTAGTACCAATTCCCAAACCTAACTCTCAAAAATTTGAACCCATTTTTCTTACATCTTGAATGTGTAAAGTCTTGGAGAGAATTGTTCTCAATCGTGTCATGTTTCAGGTACAAAAAAATAATGGCTTCTAACCTATATGGGTTTATGCTCAATTGTAGCACACAAACATGTTTTGCTGAATATGTTGTGCACTCCCAGGATGGGGACGCAGGCAGCCTTTATTGACCTCAATTAACGCTTTCGATGTAGCAAATGGTGAAATAATATTAGAATAACTTGTTGCATTTGCAATCAAAGGTAATCTTCTGAGTTGCATTAAAAGCTACCAATCCAACAGGCGTGCTAGTGTCCTATTTAAAGGAGTTAAAAGTACAAGAACAGATGCATTCGGATTAGGCAAACCTCAAGGTGGTGTCCTAAGCCCTAGCTCTTTAATATACTTATGCACAAACTTATCCACGACATACCTGCACAACCTACTGAAACTGTTATATGTTATGTTGATGATATTTGTATTATGGCACACAGTAAACAAGGCTACAAGTGTTACTTGATGCATTCTCCAAGAAAGTAGTAGAATGTGGCCTCATAATCTCTGTTGATAAAATAAGGGTTCTTATTTCCCATTCTCTTCTTGTTAACTAAACTATTAATGGAGTGACTGTGGAGACTTGAGTCTTATAAATATCTCGGAGTCGAGGTTAATGATACAAATCTCATCAGCAACCTAAGCAAAAAACTTGTTGAGCGTCTTAAACCTTTCAAAACATTTGTGGGCAAAGGATTTGGCATTAACATAAAATATTCTCATTATTTTTATTTTGCCTTTATACGATCTGTTGTTGATTATTATTATGCCTTGCATCTTCTTAATTTTTTTCCTAAACAACTACAAGGCCTAGATGTAGTACAGAATGATGCCATGCACATCATCCTGGGTTGTCCTTGAACTGTTAGAATTGTTAACATGAGAAAGAAACTAATATTACCTTCTTTTTACGAGAGGAGAGAATAGTTCTACTTAGTACTATATTTTGTGCCAAAACTTTAAAAAATAATGACCTCCAGTTCTATTCAAATTAAATTGAGATCCATTCTAAACAATTCTGACTATTCACTTAATCCGCCGCAAAAAGCTCCTTACATTGTGTGGCTCACTTGTTGTGCCAATGATCATATGAAACTGAATGTGTCTCTTAATCCTCATAAAACTGTTCACTATATTCCCCCTTGGAAAGATGTGCAGGTCTCTTTACATTATACCCCATCAGTGTCAAACAAATGTATAACACTGAAACTATGAGATGTATAATATTAGAAGCTATTGACAGTCATCTTCAAAATCTCAAACCATCTGAAACCCATGCCTTTACTGATGGCTCTGTGCAATTAGGCACTGGTAGGAAAGGTTGTGCATGTGCAGTATATAAAGGGAATGAAATGATCATGTCTAGTACAAAGAGATTGAACAACTGGGAAAGCATGACACAGAATGAGCTATTGGGCATTTATTTAGCCACTGAGTACCTTGAGCTCAATGGTGGTGGAGTGATTTTCTGTGACTCTAAAAGTGCTCTGCAGTCCTTAAATAACTCATCACAATTTATGTCTGAAGTAGCTTGTAATATTAAATGGAATGCAATTTTTGCCAATGATAATAACTATCGTATAAAATTTGTGTGGATCCTATCCCATATTGGAGTTGGAAAACATGACTTTGTAGATAGATTGACCAATGAGGCTTGCAGGAAAGAAAACACTGATTATGACTTGGGACTATCTAATGCAATTATTAGATATATACAAATTAAAGAAATTAATTCAGATTTAGAAGAACTAAGAAATGTCCAGAGACCTGAAAGCTGCATTATTAAAAGCTATGATAACTTTTGTAATAATAGGTATTTGTATGGTCAGCACAGTAACCGGACCAGGCAATGTGATGGAGTCATTGCGCGAATTCGCCTTGGGTATAGACACATCTGGCAGGTTTGTGAGGCTGAGCCACTACCAGAATATTCAGATTGTAAACTCTGTGATAAACCTTTAATGCATTTCCTAGAACACTATATTCTTGAATGTGAAATTGTAAAAGATTTTAGACTTCTGGCCTATTGTACCACCAACTGTATAACTATTTCATTGAAATTGGTTTACAGGACGACATCCTAATAATTTATCTAAAATTTGTTTGTCCATTTTAAAGAATGAAGAACAATTTATAGTATTTTTAAGCTGCATCTCTTATGAATCCATCCCTGTCCTTGTATGGCAGTGCACAATAGAAAGACGATTTTACATATTCATACAATAAAACATTGATTGCAACCATGACATATACGTGCTTCAGCCTACAGTTTAAACCTATTGTCTTGTGTATGACCCTCTGTCCTGCGTGACAGTGAATACCAGCATTATCCTCACTTTAATAAGACTTAATTGAAATCCTCATGTTAGGCAAAATTGTAATTAAATTTTGTCAATAAAGAAAATAGTAATAATAACAAGTCATCCAGCAACAAATTTTATACCCCTTGTTTGTATATAATTCCTTCCCTTCCTAATTTGCTGCGTAAACTATTTCTTCCCAAAATATTGCATAATGGAGATTAGGTTTGTAACAGGTTTGTAACAGGGCATATTGGTAGATCCTTACTGATGCCCGGTACCTGGGACATACTTTTAGAGCCTTTCTGATGCCCGGTACCTGGGGCATACTTTTAGAGCCATACTGATGCCCGGTACATGGGGCATACTTGTAGAGCCTTACTGATGCCCGGTACCTGGGGTACCTTGGTGCTGCTCGGATATATGTGGTCCTCTTACCACAATGATCACCATTCTAAATACTCTAGAGCCCAGTTAAGGTTTTACTAAGCCCAGTTATGGTCTTTAATAAACCCGGTTATGGTCATTATTAAACCCAGTTTAATTTTTTATTAAACCCGGTTAAGAACTTTGTTGAACCTAGTAAAGGTCTTTATTAAACCTAGTTAAGGTTTTATTAAGCCTGGTTAAATTGTTAAGTAAACTCGGTTAATGTCTTTATTATACCCGGTTAAGATCTTAATTAAACCTAATAAAATCTTTATTATGTGGGGTTATGTAGATGATTTAACTATGTATTTAAAGTTTAAATGCAAATGGAATGTATATTGGATATTGCTGCTAATATTAGCGGAGTGTATAACATTGGTAATATTCCGCACACTTTCTACAGTGGAGGTGTATTGGGTTCTTCCGACTCCAGGTAGAGCAGGAGTGGTAATTATGAATTATATTTAAGTTAAATGTTAAAGTATATTCAATTATTTTTTTAAATTATTTAATTTCCCTGCACTATCTGAATTATGGTTAGTAAATTAGTAGTAACAGCTTAGCTATTCAGAAGATCTATATCCTACAGCATATCGAGTAACATTATCTGTATATTCGTTATATGTATATAATGCATATATCGAGTAACATTATCTGTAGACTCGAAATATGTATATAATGCATATATCTCCTCGTGTAAAATATGGCTGCCTCTCGACTCTTCATCGCTGGGGACTCCTCCTATCTGTAATTTATTGTTAGTTTAAGACAAAATAAATTTAAAATCATTAATTCACTTATCAACAAGTAAAATTTTAAATTAAATCTTCGTGTCTTCCTTGTGGTTATTTATAGTCTTGCACGTCAACCTGTCCTCTTAAAAAGAACGTCGCTTTTGGCCGTTTGCCCGTATGGCCGAATATGGACGTAATTTGAAAATGAAAAAAAAAATAATATAAATTTGGGATTTTTTTTTCAACAACAGTAAGTTAAGGGTCCTCTGATAGGTTAGGTGGGCAGGAAATTCTCATAAAGTTTCAAAATGGTATGAAAAACGTGAATGGACAGAATCCTTTTCTAAGCTGGCAGAGTACGCCGGACGACTCAAACAGAAAACGGAACAGTACGTCACTTTTGTGAGTCGATTTCATTTCAAATTACGTCCAAATTTGGCCATAGTGCGCATACGAGCCAGGAGTGACGTTATTTTTAAGAGGACGGGTTGCATAACTGCGCTCACATGCTCAGTCTATCTTTGAGTCGCTGGCCAGAACTACAATATACTTAGCATACGAGTGAGATGGAAAACAGCTGGTTTTCTCCAGAACAGTCTGGACAATCCTCGGTGTAAGCTGGTAAATTTAATCTGGGTCATAAGCCATCAACGTGGAACGTGTCGGCACCCTCAGCCCTCTCCCAGCCCAGACCCTCAGCCCCCTCCCAGTCCTTACCCTCAGCCCTCTCCCAGCCCAGACCCTCAGCCCCCTCCCAGTCCTTACCCTCAGCCCTCTCCCAGCCCAGACCCTCAACCCGCTCCCAGCCCAGACCCTCAGCCCGCTCCCAGCCCAGACCCTCAGCCCGCTCCCAGCCCAGACCCTCAGCCCGCTCCCAGTCCGTACCCTCAGCCCGCTCCCAGCCCCACCCTCAGCCCGCTCCCAGCCCAGACCCTAAGCCCTCTCCCAGCCCAGACCCTCAGCCCCCTCCCAGTCCGTACCCTCAGCCCGCTCCCAGCCCCACCCTCAGCCCGCTCCCAGCCCAGATCCTCAGCCCTCTCCCAGCCCAGACCCTCAGCCCCCTCCCAGTCCTTACCCTCAGCCCGCTCCCAGCCCCACCCTCAGCCCGCTCCCAGTCCGTACCTTCAGCCCGCTCCCAACCCAGACCCTCAGCCCCCTCCCAGCCCATACCCTCAGCCCGCTCCCAGCCCAGACCCTCAGCCCTCTCCCAGCCCAGACCCTCAGCCCCCATCCCAGTCCGTACCCTCAGCCCGCTCCCAGCCCGTACCCTCAGCCCGCTCCCAGCCCCACCCTTAGCCCGCTCCCAGTCCGTACCCTCAGCCCTCTCCCAGCCCACACCCCCAGCCCGCTCCCAGTCCGTACCCTCAGCCCCCTCCCAGCCCAGACCCTCAGCCCGCTCCCAGTCCGTACCCTCAGCCCGCTCCCAGTCCATACCCTCAGCCCCCTCCCAGCCCATACCCTCAGCCCGCTCCCAGTCCATACCCACAGCCCGCTCCCAGCCCACACCCTCAGCCCGCTCCCAGTCCGTACCCTCAGCCCCCTCCCAGCCCTGACCCTCAGCCCCCTCCCAGTCCGTACTCTCAGCCCGCTCCCAGTCCGTACCCTCAGCCCCCCTCCCAGCCCACACCCTCAGCCCCCTCCCAGCCCAGACCCTCAGCCCGCTCCCAGTCCGTACCCTCAGCCCGCTCCCAGCCCATACCCTCAGCCCGCTCCCAGCCCAGACCTTCAGCCCCCTCCCAGTCCATACCCTCAGCCCGCTCCCAGCCCAGACCCTCAGCCCCCTCCCAGTCCATACCCTCAGCCCGCTCCCAGCCCAGACCCTCAGCCCGCTCCCAGTCCATACCCTCAGCCCGCTCCCAGCCCAGACCCTCAACCCGCTCCCAGCCCAGACCCTCAGCCCCCTCCCAGCCCAGACCCTCAGCCCCCTCCCAGCCCAGACCCTCAGCCCGCTCCCAGTCCGTACCCTCAGCCCGCTCCCAGCCCAGACCCTCAGCCCGCTCCCAGCCCAGACCCTCAGCCCCCTCCCAGCCCGTACCCTCAGCCCCCTCCCAGTCCGTACCCTCAGCCCGCTCCCAGCCCACACCCTCAGCCCCCCTCCCAGCCCGTACCCTCAGCCCCCTCCCAGCCCAGACCCTCAGCCCGCTCCCAGCCAAGACCCTCAGCCCGCTCCCAGTCCGTACCCTCAGCCCGCTCCCAGCCCGTACCCTCAGCCCCCCTCCCAGTCCGTACCCTCAGCCCGCTCCCAGCCCAGACCCTCAGCCCGCTCCCAGCCAAGACCCTCAGCCCGCTCCCAGTCCGTACCCTAAGCCCCCCTCCCAGTCCGTACCCTCAGCCCGCTCCCAGCCCAGACCCTTAGCCCGCTCCCAGCCCAGACCCTCAGCCCGCTCCCAGCCAAGACCCTCAGCCCCCTCCCAGTCCGTACCCTCAGCCCGCTCCCAGCCCAGACCCTCAGCCCCCTCCCAGTCCGTACCCTCAGCCCCCTCCCAGCCAAGACCCTCAGCCCGCTCCCAGTCCGTACCCTCAGCCCCCTCCCAGCCCAGACCCTCAGCCCGCTCCCAGTCCGTACCCTCAGCCCGCTCCCAGCCCAGACCCTCAGCCCCCTCCCAGCCCGTACCCTCAGCCCCCTCCCAGCCCAGACCCTCAGCCTGCTCCCAGTCCATACCCTCAGCCCGCTCCCAGCCCAGACCCTCAGCCCCCTCCCAGTCCGTACCCTCAGCCCGCTCCCAGCCCGTACCCTCAGCCCCCTCCCAGCCCAGACCCTCAGCCCGCTCCCAGTCCGTACCCTCAGCCCGCTCCCTGCCCAGACCCTCAGCCCTCTCCCAGTCCGTACCCTCAGCCCGCTCCCAGCCCGCACCCTCAGCCCGCTCCCAGCCCGCACCCTCAGCCCGCTCCCAGTCCGCACCCTCAGCCCCCTCCCAGCCCAGACCCTCAGCCCCCTCCCAGCCCGTACCCTCAGCCCGCTCCCAGCCCAGACCCTCAGCCCGCTCCCAGCCCGTACCCACAGCCCGCTCCCAGTCCGTACCCTCAGCCCGCTCCCAGTCCGTACCCTCAGCCCCCTCCCAGCCCAGACCCTCAGCCCCCTCCCAGCCCGTACCCTCAGCCCGCTCCCAGCCCAGACCCTCAGCCCCCTCCCAGTCCGTACCCTCAGCCCGCTCCCAGCCCGTACCCTCAGCCCCCTCTCAGCCCAGACCCTCAGCCCCCCTCCCAGCCAGTACCCTCAGCCCGCTCCCAGCCCAGACCCTCAGCCCTCTCCCAGTCCGTACCCTCAGCCCGCTCCCAGTCCGTACCCTCAGCCCGTTCCCAGTCCATACCCTCAGCCCGCTCCCAGCCCGTACCCTCAGCCCCCTCCCAGCCCAGACCCTCAGCCCGCTCCCAGCCCGTACCCTCAGCCCCCTCCCAGCCCAGACCCTCAGCCCGCTCCCAGTCCGTACCCTCAGCCCCCTCCCAGCCCAGACCCTCAGCCCCCTCCCAGCCCGTACCTTCAGCCCGCTCCCAGCCCAGACCCTCAGCCCGCTCCCAGCCCGTACCATCAGCCCGCTCCCAGTCCATACCCTCAGCCCGCTCCCAGTCCGTACCATCAGCCCGCTCCCAGTCCATACCCTCAGCCCGCTCCCAGCCCAGACCCTCAGCCGGCTCCCAGCCCAGACCCTCAGCCCGCTCCCAGTCCGTACCCTCAGCCCGCTCCCAGCCCAGACCCTCAGCCCGCTCCCAGTCCGTAGCCTCAGCCCCCTCCCAGCCCAGACCCTCAGCCCGCTCCCAGTCCGTACCCTCAGCCCGCTCCCAGTCCATACCCTCAGCCCGCTCCCAGTCCATACCCTCAGCCCGCTCCCAGCCCGTACCCT